>NC_054474.1:147777443-147862443 GCF_017639515.1 Carcharodon carcharias | reverse complement strand
GCTCAGACTGCCTCGCTCTCGCTCTCTCCCTCGCTCAGACTGCCTCGCTCTCGCTCTCTCCCTCGCTCAGACTGTCTCGCTCTCGCTCTCTCTCTTTTCCTCGCTCAGACTGTCTCGCTCTGGATCGCTCCCTCGCTCAGACTGTCTCACTCTCGGTCTCTCTCTCCCTTGCTCAGACTGCCTCGCACTCGCTCTCTCTCGCCCTCGCTCAGCCTGCCTCGCTCTAGCTCACTCGCTCCCTCGCTCAGACTGCCTCGTTCTCGCTCTCTCTCTCCCTCGCTCAGACTGCCTCGCTATCGCTCTCTCCCCCCTCGCTTAGACTGCCTCACTCTCGCTCTCTCCCAGGCTCAGACTGTCTCGCTCTCGCTCTCTCTCTTCATCGCTCAGACTGTCTCGATCTCTCACTCCCTCGCTCAGGCTGCCTCGTTCTTGCTCTCTCTCCCTCTCTCAGACTGCCACACTCTCGCTCTCTCTCCCTCGCTCAGACTGCCACGCTCTCGCTCTCTCGTTTCCTTGCTCAGACTGCCTCGCTCTCGCTCTCTCCCTCGCTCAGACTGCCTCGCTCTCGCTCTCTCCCTCGCTCAGACTGCCTCGCTCTCGCTCTCTCCCTCGCTCAGACTGCCTCGCTCTCGCTCTCTCCCTCGCTCAGACTGTCTCGCTCTCGCTCTCTCTCTTTCCCTCGCTCAGACTGTCTCGCTCTGGATCGCTCCCTCGCTCAGACTGTCTCACTCTCGGTCTCTCTCTCCCTTGCTCAGACTGCCTCGCACTCGCTCTCTCTCGCCCTCGCTCAGCCTGCCTCGCTCTAGCTCACTCGCTCCCTCGCTCAGACTGCCTCGTTCTCGCTCTCTCTCTCCCTCGCTCAGACTGCCTCGCTATCGCTCTCTCCCCCCTCGCTTAGACTGCCTCACTCTCGCTCTCTCCCAGGCTCAGACTGTCTCGCTCTCGCTCTCTCTCTTCATCGCTCAGACTGTCTCGATCTCTCACTCCCTCGCTCAGGCTGCCTCGTTCTTGCTCTCTCTCTCCCTCTCTCAGACTGCCACACTCTCGCTCTCTCTCCCTCGCTCAGACTGCCACGCTCTCGCTCTCTCGTTTCCTTGCTCAGACTGCCTCGCTCTCGCTCTCTCCCTCGCTCAGACTGCCTCGCTCTCGCTCTCTCCCTCGCTCAGACTGCCTCGCTCTCGCTCACTCGCTCCCTCGCTCAGACTGCCTCGCTATCGCTCTCTCCCCCCTCGCTTAGACTGCCTCACTCTCGCTCTCTCCCAGGCTCAGACTGCCTCGCTCTCGCTCCCTCTCTCCCTCGCTCAGACTGTCTCGCTCTCGCTCTCCCTCTCTCGCCCGCTCAGACTGTCTCGCTCTTGCTCTCTCTCCCTCACTCAGACTGTCTCGCTCTCGATCTCTCTCTCCATCGTTCAGACTGTCTCGATCTCTCACTCCCTCGCTCAGGCTGCCTCGCTCTCACTCTCTCTCTCCCTCGCTCAGACTGCCTCGCTCTCGCTCTATCTCCCTCGCTCAGACTGCCTCTTTCTCACCCTCTCGCTTCCTTGCTCAGACTGCCTCGCTCTCTCCCTCGCTCAGACTGCCTCGCTCTCACTCTCTCCCTCACTCAGACTGTCTCGCTCTTGCGCTCCCCCACCCAGACTGTCTCACTCTTGCTCTCCCTCTCTCCCCCGCCCAGACTGTCTCACTCTTGCTCTCCCTCTCTCCCCCGCTCAGACTGTCTCGCTCTCTCTCTCCCTCGCTCAGACTGTCTCGCTCTCGCTCTTTTTCTCCCTCACTCAGACTGTCTCGCTCTCTCTCTCCCTATCTCAGACTGTCTCGCTCTCGCTCTCTCTCCCTCTCTCAGGCTGTCTCACTCTCTATCTCTCAGGCTGTCTCGCTCTCTCTCTCTTGCTCCCTCTCTCAGGCTGTCTCACACTCTCTCTCTCACTCCCTCTCTCAGGCGGTGTTTCCATCTCTCTCTCGCTCCCTCTCTCAGGCTGTCTCGCTCTCTCTCTCTCGCTCACTCTCTCAGGCTGTCTCGCACTCTCTCTCTCGCTCCCTCTCTCAGGATGTCTCGCTCTCTCTCTCTCGCTCCCTCTCTCAGGCTGTCTCGCTCTCTCTCTCTCAGGATGTCTCGCTCTTTCTCTCGCTCTCCCTCTCTCAGGCTGTCTCGCTCTCTCACTCTCCCTCTCTCAGGCTGTCTCGCTCTCTCTTTCCCTCTCTCAGGTTGTCTTGCTCTCTCTCTCTCTCAGGCTGTCTCTCTCTCTCTCTCAGGCTGTCTCGCTCTCTCTCTCTCTCTCAGGCTGTCTTGCTCTCTCTGTCTCTCTCCCTCAGGCTGTCTCGCGCTCTCTCTCTCCCTCTCTCAGGTTGTCTTGCGCTCTCTCTCTCTCTCAGGCTGTCTCTCTCTCTCTCTCAGGCTGTCTCGCTCTCTCTCTCAGGCTGTCTCGCTCTCTCTCTCTCTCTCTCTCTCAGGCTGTCTCGCTCTCTCTCTCAGGCTGTCTCACTCACTCTCTCTCTCAGGCTGTCTCGCTCTCTCCCTCTCTCTCAGGCTGTCTCGCTCTCTCTCACTCTCTCAGGCTGTCTCGCTCTCTCTCACTCTCCCTCGCTCAGACTGTCTCGCTCTCTCTCTCCCTCGCTCAGACTGTCTCGCTCTAGCTCTCTCTCACCCTCACTCAGACTGTCTGACTCTCGCTCTCCCTCGCTCAGACTGTCTCGCTCTCGCTCTCTCTCTCCCTTGCTTAGACTGTCTCGAGCTCGCTCCAGCTCTCTCTCTCCCTCGCTCAGACTGTCTCACGCTCGCTCAGGTGTCTCGCTCGCTCTCTCCCTTGCTTTGACTGTCTCGCTCTCGCTCTCTCTCTCCCTCGCTCAGACTGTCTCGCTCTCGCTCTATCTCTCCCTCGCTCAGACTGTCTCTCTCTCTCCCTCGCTCAGACTGTCTCGCTCTCGCTCTCTCGCTCCCTCTCTCAGGCTGTCTCGCTCTCTCTCTCGCTCCCTCTCTCAGGCTGTCTCGCTCTCTCTCGCGCTCCCTCTCTCAGGCTGTCTCACTCCCTCTCTCTCACTCTCTCAGGCAGTCTTGCTCTCTCTCTCTCTCCCTCTCTCAAGCTGTCTTGCTCTCTCTCTCTTTCTCCCTCTCTCAGGCTGTCTCGCTCTCTCTCTCTCTCCCTCCCTGTCCCTCTCTCAGGCTGTCTCGCTCTCTCTTTCCCTCTCTGTTTCTCAGTCTGTCTCGCTCTCTCTTTCTCCCCCTCTCCCTCTCTCAGGCTGTCTCGCTCTCTCCCTCTCTCAGGCTGTCTCGCTCTCTCTCTCTCCCTCTCCCTCTCTCAGGCTGTCTCGGATCTGCCTCTCTATCTCTCTCTCAGGCTGTCTTGCTCTCTCTCTCTCTCCTTCTCTCAGGCTGTCTCGGATCTGCCTCTCTATCCCTCTCTCAGGCTGTCTCGCTCTCTCTCTCTCTCCCTCTCTCAGGCTGTCTCGCTCACTCTCTCTCTCTCCCACTCTCTCTCTCCCTTGCTCAAGCTGTCTCTTTATCTCTCTCTCTCTCTCTCCCTCTCTCAAGCTGTCTTGCTCTCTCTCTCTTTCTCCCTCTCTCAGGCTGTCTCTCTCCCTCGCTCAGACTGCCTCGCTCTCACTCTCTCCCACGCTCAGACTGTCTCGCTCAAGTTCTCCCTCTCTCCCCGCTCAGACTTTCTCACTCTCGCTCTCTCTCGCCCTCGCTCAGCCTGCCTCGCTCTAGCTCACTCTCTCCCTCGCTCAGACTGCCTCGTTCTCGCTCTCTCTCTCTCCCTCGCTCAGACTGCCTCGCTCTCGCTCTCTCCCTCGCTCAGACTGCCTCGCTCTCGCTCTCTCCCTTGCTCAGACTGCCTCACTCTCGCTCTCTTCCCCTCTCAGACTGTCTCGCTCTCCCTCTCTCCCCCCAGCTCAGACTGTCTCGCTCTCGCTCTGTCTCTACCCTCGCTCAGACTGTCTCTCTCTCTCACTCCCTCGCTCAGGCTGCCTCGCTCTCGCTCTCCTGCTCCCTCGCTCAGACTGCCTTGGTCTCGCGCTCTCTCCCTCGCCCCTGCTCAGACTGTCTCGCTCTCGCTCTCCTCCGCTCAGACTGCCTCGCTCTCGCTCTCCCTCTCTCCCCCGCTCAGACTGTCTCGCTCTCGCTCTCCCTCTCTCTCCCGCTCAGACTGTCTCGCTCTCGATCTCCCTCTCTCCCCCGCTCAGACTGTCTTGCTCTCGCTCTCCCTTTCTCCCCCGCTCAGACTTTCTCACTCTCACTCTCCCTCTCTCTCCTGCTCAGACTGTCTTGCTCTGGCTCTCCCTCTCTCCCCCGCTCAGACTGTCTCGCTCTCGCACTCCCGATCTCCCTCGCTCAGACTGTCTCGCTCTCGCTCTCCCTCTCTCCCCCGCTCAGACTGTCTCGCTCTCTCTCTCCCTCGCTCAGACTGTCTCACTCATGATCTCTCTCTCCGTCACTCAGACTGTCTCGATCTCTCACTCCCTCGCTCAGGCTGCCTCGCTCTTGCTCTCTCTCTCCCTCGCTCAGACTGCCTCGCTCTCACCCTCTCGCTTCCTTGCTCAGACTGCCTCGCTCTCTCCCTCGCTCAGACTGCCTCGCTCTCACTCTCTCCCTCGCTCAGACTGTCTCGCTCTCTCTCTCCCTCGCTCAGAAAGTCTCGCTCTCGCTCTCGCTCTCCCTATCTCAGACTGTCTCGCTCTCGCTCTCTCTCCCTCTCTCAGGCTGTCTCACTCTCTATCTCTCAGGCTGTCTCGCTCTCTCTCTCTTGCTCCCTCTCTCAGGCTGTCTCACACTCTCTCACTCCCTCTCTCAGGCGGTGTTTCCATCTCTCTCTCGCTCCCTCTCTCAGGCTGTCTCGCTCTCTCTCTCTCGCTCGCTCTCTCAGGCTGTCTCGCACTCTCTCTCTCGCTCCCTCTCTCAGGATGTCTCGCTCTCTCTCTCTCGCTCCCTCTCTCAGGCTGTCTCGCTCTCTCTCTCTCAGGCTGTCTCGCTCTTTCTCTCGCTCTCCCTCTCTCAGGCTGTCTCGCTCTCTCACTCTCCCTCTCTCAGGCTGTCTCGCTCTCTCTTTCCCTCTCTCAGGTTGTCTTGCTCTCTCTCTCTCTCAGGCTGTCTCTCTCTCTCTCTCAGGCTGTCTCGCTCTCTCTCTCTCTCTCAGGCTGTCTTGCTCTCTCTGTCTCTCTCCCTCAGGCTGTCTCACGCTCTCTCTCTCCCTCTCTCAGGTTGTCTTGCTCTCTCTCTCTCTCAGGCTGTCTCTCTCTCTCTCTCAGGCTGTCTCGCTCTCTCTCTCTCTCTCGCTCCCTCTCTCAGGCTGTCTCGCACTCTCTCGCTCCCTCTCTCAGGATGTCTCGCTCTCTCTCTCTCGCTCCCTCTCTCAGACTGTCTCGCTCTCTCTCTCTCAGGCTGTCTCGCTCTTTCTCTCGCTCTCCCTCTCTCAGGCTGTCTCGCTCTCTCACTCTCCCTCTCTCAGGCTGTCTCGCTCTCTCTTTCCCTCTCTCAGGTTGTCTTGCTCTCTCTCTCTCTCAGGCTGTCTCTCTCTCTCTCACAGGCTGTCTCGCTCTCTCTCTCTCTCTCAGGCTGTCTTGCTCTCTCTGTCTCTCTCCCTCAGGCTGTCTCGCGCTCTCTCTCTCCCTCTCTCAGGTTGTCTTGCTCTCTGACTCTCTCAGGCTGTCTCTCTCTCTCTCTCAGGCTGTCTCGCTCTCTCTCTCTCTCAGGCTGTCTCGCTCTCTCTCTCTCTCAGGCTGTCTCGCTCTCTCTCTCAGGCTGTCTCACTCACTCTCTCTCTCAGGCTGTCTCGCTCTCTCCCTCTCTCTCAGGCTGTCTCGCTCTCTCTCACTCTCTCAGGCTGTCTCGCTCTCTCTCACTCTCCCTCGCTCAGACTGTCTGACTCTCGCTCTCCCTCGCTCAGACTGTCTCGCTCTCGCTCTCTCTCTCCCTTGCTTAGACTGTCTCGAGCTCGCTCCAGCTCTCTCTCTCCCTCGCTCAGACTGTCTCACACTCGCTCAGGTGTCTCGCTCTCGCTCGCTCTCTCCCTTGCTTTGACTGTCTCGCTCTCGCTCTCTCTCTCCCTCGCTCAGACTGTCTCGCTCTCGCTCTATCTCTCCCTCGCTCAGACTGTCTCGCTCTCGCTCTATCTCTCCCTCGCTCAGACTGTCTCTCTCTCTCCCTCGCTCAGACTGTCTCGCTCTCGCTCTCTCTCTCCCTCGCACAGGCTGTCTCGCACTCTCTCTCTCGCTCCCTCTCTCAGGATGTCTCGCTCTCTCTCTCTCGCTCCCTCTCTCAGGCTGTCTCGCTCTCTCTCTCTCAGGCTGTCTCGCTCTTTCTCTCGCTCTCCCTCTCTCAGGCTGTCTCGCTCTCTCACTCTCCCTCTCTCAGGCTGTCTCGCTCTCTCTTTCCCTCTCTCAGGTTGTCTTGCTCTCTCTCTCTCTCAGGCTGTCTCTCTCTCTCTCTCAGGCTGTCTCGCTCTCTCTCTCTCTCTCGCTCCCTCTCTCAGGCTGTCTCGCACTCTCTCGCTCCCTCTCTCAGGATGTCTCGCTCTCTCTCTCTCGCTCCCTCTCTCAGACTGTCTCGCTCTCTCTCTCTCAGGCTGTCTCGCTCTTTCTCTCGCTCTCCCTCTCTCAGGCTGTCTCGCTCTCTCTCTCTCCCTCTCTCAGGCTGTCTCGCTCTCTCTTTCCCTCTCTCTCGTTGTCTTGCTCTCTCTCTCTCTCAGGCTGTCTCTCTCTCTCTCACAGGCTGTCTCGCTCTCTCTCTCTCTCTCAGGCTGTCTTGCTCTCTCTGTCTCTCTCCCTCAGGCTGTCTCGCGCTCTCTCTCTCCCTCTCTCAGGTTGTCTTGCTCTCTGACTCTCTCAGGCTGTCTCTCTCTCTCTCTCAGGCTGTCTCGCTCTCTCTCTCTCTCAGGCTGTCTCGCTCTCTCTCTCTCTCAGGCTGTCTCGCTCTCTCTCTCAGGCTGTCTCACTCACTCTCTCTCTCAGGCTGTCTCGCTCTCTCCCTCTCTCTCAGGCTGTCTCGCTCTCTCTCACTCTCTCAGGCTGTCTCGCTCTCTCTCACTCTCCCTCGCTCAGACTGTCTGACTCTCGCTCTCCCTCGCTCAGACTGTCTCGCTCTCGCTCTCTCTCTCCCTTGCTTAGACTGTCTCGAGCTCGCTCCAGCTCTCTCTCTCCCTCGCTCAGACTGTCTCACACTCGCTCAGGTGTCTCGCTCTCACTCGCTCTCTCCCTTGCTTTGACTGTCTCGCTCTCGCTCTCTCTCTCCCTCGCTCAGACTGTCTCGCTCTCGCTCTATCTCTCCCTCGCTCAGACTGTCTCGCTCTCGCTCTATCTCTCCCTCGCTCAGACTGTCTCTCTCTCTCCCTCGCTCAGACTGTCTCGCTCTCGCTCTCTCTCTCCCTCGCACAGGCTGTCTCGCTCTCTCTCTCTCTCTCTCCCTCGCTCACACTGTCTCGCTCCCTCTCTCAGGCTGTCTCGCTCTCTCTCTCGCTCCCTCTCTCAGGCTGTCTCTCTCTCTCTCTCAGGCTGTCTCGCTCTCTCTCTCTCTCTCGCTCCCTCTCTCAGGCTGTCTCGCACTCTCTCGCTCCCTCTCTCAGGATGTCTCGCTCTCTCTCTCTCGCTCCCTCTCTCAGGCTGTCTCGCTCTCTCTCTCTCTCAGGCTGTCTCGCTCTTTCTCTCGCTCTCCCTCTCTCAGGCTGTCTCGCTCTCTCACTCTCCCTCTCTCAGGCTGTCTCGCTCTCTCTTTCCCTCTCTCAGGTTGTCTTGCTCTCTCTCTCTCTCAGGCTATCTCTCTCTCTCTCTCAGGCTGTCTCGCTCTCTCTCTCTCTCTCAGGCTGTCTTGCTCTCTCTGTCTCTCTCCCTCAGGCTGTCTCACGCTCTCTCTCTCCCTCTCTCAGGTTGTCTTGCTCTCTCTCTCTCTCAGGCTGTCTCTCTCTCTCTCTCAGGCTGTCTCGCTCTCTCTCTCTCTCAGGCTGTCTCGCTCTCTCTCTCTCTCAGGCTGTCTCGCTCTCTCTCTCAGGCTGTCTCACTCACTCTCTCTCTCAGGCTGTCTCGCTCTCTCCCTCTCTCTCAGGCTGTCTCGCTCTCTCTCACTCTCTCAGGCTGTCTCGCTCTCTCTCACTCTCCCTCGCTCAGACTGTCTGACTCTCGCTCTCCCTCGCTCAGACTGTCTCGCTCTCGCTCTCTCTCTCCCTTGCTTAGACTGTCTCGAGCTAGCTCCAGCTCTCTCTCTCCCTCGCTCAGACTGTCTCACACTCGCTCAGGTGTCTCGCTCTCACTCGCTCTCTCCCTTGCTTTGACTGTCTCGCTCTCGCTCTCTCTCTCCCTCGCTCAGACTGTCTCGCTCTCGCTCTATCTTTCCCTCGCTCAGACTGTCTCGCTCTCGCTCTATCTCTCCCTCGCTCAGACTGTCTCTCTCTCTCCCTCGCTCAGACTGTCTCGCTCTCGCTCTCTCTCTCCCTCGCACAGGCTGTCTCGCTCTCTCTCTCTCTCTCTCCCTCGCTCACACTGTCTCGCTCTCTCTCTCGCTCCCTCTCTCAGGCTGTCTCGCTCTCTCTCGCGCTCCCTCTCTCAGGCTGTCTCACTCCCTCTCTCTCACTCTCTCAGGCAGTCTTGCTCTCTCTCTCTCTCCCTCTCTCAAGCTGTCTTGCTCTCTCTCTCTTTCTCCCTCTCTCAGGCTGTCTCGCTCTCTCTCTCTCTCCCTCCCTGTCCCTCTCTCAGGCTGTCTCGCTCTCTCTTTCCCTCTCTGTTTCTCAGTCTGTCTCGCTCTCTCTTTCTCCCCCTCTCCCTCTCTCAGGCTGTCTCGCTCTCTCCCTCTCTCAGGCTGTCTCGCTCTCTCTCTCTCCCTCTCCCTCTCTCAGGCTGTCTCGGATCTGCCTCTCTATCCCTCTCTCAGGCTGTCTTGCTCTCTCTCTCTCTCCTTCTCTCAGGCTGTCTCGGATCTGCCTCTCTATCCCTCTCTCAGGCTGTCTCGCTCACTCTCTCTCTCCCACTCTCTCTCTCCCTTGCTCAAGCTGTCTCTTTATCTCTCTCTCTCTCTCTCCCTCTCTCAAGCTGTCTTGCTCTCTCTCTCTTTCTCCCTCTCTCAGGCTGTCTCTCTCTCTCCCTCGCTCAGACTGCCTCGCTCTCACTCTCTCCCACGCTCAGACTGTCTCGCTCAAGTTCTCCCTCTCTTCCCGCTCAGACTTTCTCACTCTCGCTCTCTCTCGCCCTCGCTCAGCCTGCCTCGCTCTAGCTCACTCTCTCCCTCGCTCAGACTGCCTCGTTCTCGCTCTCTCTCTCTCCCTCGCTCAGACTGCCTCGCTCTCGCTCTCTCCCTCGCTCAGACTGCCTCGCTCTCGCTCTCTCCCTTGCTCAGACTGCCTCACTCTCGCTCTCTCCCCCGCTCAGACTGTCTCGCTCTCCCTCTCTCCCCCCAGCTCAGACTGTCTCGCTCTCGCTCTGTCTCTACCCTCGCTCAGACTGTCTCTCTCTCTCACTCCCTCGCTCAGGCTGCCTCGCTCTCACTCTCTCTCTCCCTTGCTCAGACTGCCTCGCTCTCGCTCTCCTCTCCCCCGCTCAGACTTTCTCACTCTCACTCTCCCTCTCTCTCCCGCTCAGACTGTCTTGCTCTGGCTCTCCCTCTCTCCCCCGCTCAGACTGTCTCGCTCTCGCACTCCCGATCTCCCTCGCTCAGACTGTCTCGCTCTCGCTCTCCCTCTCTCCCCCGCTCAGACTGTCTCGCTCTCTCTCTCCCTCGCTCAGACTGTCTCACTCATGATCTCTCTCTCCGTCACTCAGACTGTCTCGATCTCTCACTCCCTCGCTCAGGCTGCCTCGCTCTTGCTCTCTCTCTCCATCGCTCAGACTGCCTCGCTCTCACCCTCTCGCTTCCTTGCTCAGACTGCCTCGCTCTCTCCCTCGCTCAGACTGCCTCGCTCTCACTCTCTCCCTCGCTCAGACTGTCTTGCTCTCGTTCTCCCTCTCTCCCCCGCACAGACTGTCTCGCTCTCGCTCTCCCTCTCTCTCCCGCTCAGACTGTCTTGCTCTCGCTCTCCCTCTCTCTCCCGCTCAGACTGTCTCACTCGCGCTGTCCCTCTCTCCCCCGCCCAGACTGTCTCACACTCGCTCTTCCTCTCTCCCTCGATCAGACTGTCTCTCTCTCTCACTCCCTCGCTCAGGCTGCCTCGCTCTCGCTCTCTCGCTCCCTCGCTCAGACTGCCTTGCTCTCGCGCTCTCTCCCTCTCCCCTGCTCAGACTGTCTCGTTCTCGCTCTCCTCCACTCAGACTGTGTCGCTCTCGCTCTCCCTCTCTCCCTTGCTCAGACTGTCTTGCTCTCGCTCTCCCCCGCTCAGACTGTCTCGCTCTCGCTCTCTCTCTCCATCGCTCAGACTGTCTCGATCTCTCACTCCCTCGCTCAGGCTGCCTCGTTCTTGCTCTCTCTCTCCCTCTCTCAGACTGCCTCACTCTCGCTCTCTCTCCCTCGCTCAGACTGCCACGCTCTCGCCCTCTCGCTTCCTTGCTCAGACTGCCTCGCTCTTGCTCTCTCCCTCGCTCAGACTGCCTCGCTTTCGCTCTCTCCCTCTCCCTCGCTCAGACTGCCTCGCTCTCGCTCTCTCCCTCGCTCAGACTGCCTCGCTCTCGCTCTCTCCCTCGCTCAGACTGCCTCGCTCTCGCTCTCTCCCTCGCTCAGACTGCCTCGCTCTCGCTCTCTCCCTCGCTCAGACTGTCTCGCTCTCGCTCTCTCTCTCTCCCTCGCTCAGACTGTCTCGCTCTCGCTCTGGATCTCTCCCTCGCTCAGACTGTCTCGCTCTGGATCTCTCCCTCGCTCAGACTGTCTCACTCCCGCTCGCTCTCTCCCTCGCTCAGACTGCCTTGCTCTCGCTCTCTCTCGCCCTCGCTCAGCCTGCCTTGCTCTAGCTCACTCGCTCCATCGCTCTGACTGCCTCGTTCTCGCTCTCTCTCCCTCGCTCAAACTGCCTCGCTATCGCTCTCTCCCCCCTCGCTTAGACTGCCTCACTCTCGCTCTCTCCCTCGCTCAGACTGCCTCGCTCTCGCTCCCTCTCTCCCTCGCTCAGACTGTCTCGCTCTCGCTCTCCCTCTCTCGCCCGCTCAGACTGCCTCACTCTCGCTCTCTCGCTCCCTCGCTCAGACTGCCTCGCTCTCGCTCTCCTCCGCTCAGACTGTCTCGCTCTCGCTCTCCCTCTCTCCCCCGCTCAGACTGTCTCGCTCTCGCTCTCCTCCGCTCAGACTGTCTCGCTCTCGCTCTCCCTCTCTCCCCCGCTCAGACTGTCTCACTCTAGCATTCCCTCTCTCCCTTGCTCAGACTGTCTTGCTCTCTCTCTCCCTCTCTCAGACTGCCTCACTCTCGCTCTCTCTCCCTCGCTCAGACTGCCTCGCTCTCGCCCTCTCGCTTCCTTGCTCAGACTGCCTCGCTCTCGCTCTCTCCCTCGCTCAGACTGCCTCGCTCTCGCTCTCGCTCTCTCCCTCGCTCAGACTGTCTCGCTCTCGCTCTCTCTCTCTCCCTCGCTCAGACTGTCTCGCTCTGGATCGCTCCATCGCTCAGACTGTCTCGCTCTCGCTCTCTCCCTCGCTCAGACTGTCTCGCTCTGGATCGCTCCCTCGCTCAGACTGTCTCACTCTCGCTCTCTCTCTCCCCCACTCAGACTGTCTCGCTCTCGCTCTCTTTCTCCCTCGCTCAGACTGTCTCGCTCTCTCTCTCCCTCGCTCAGAAAGTCTCGCTCTCACTCTCTATCTCTCAGGCTGTCTCACACTCTCTCTCTCACTCCCTCTCTCAGGCTGTCTCGCTCTCTCTCTCTCTCGCTCCCTCTCTCAGGCGGTGTTTCCATCTCTCTCTCGCTCCCTCTCTCAGGCTGTCTCGCTCTCTCTCTCTCGCTCGCTCTCTCAGGCTGTCTCGCACTCTCTCTCTCGCTCCCTCTCTCAGGATGCCTCGCTCTCTCTCTCTCGCTCCCTCTCTCAGGCTGTCTCGCTCTTTCTCTCGCTCTCCCTCTCTCAGGCTGTCTCGCTCTCTCACTCTCCCTCTCTCAGGCTGTCTCGCTCTCTCTTTCCCTCTCTCAGGCTGTCTTGCTCTCTCTGTCTCTCTCCCTCAGGCTGTCTTGCTCTCTCTGTCTCTCTCCCTCAGGCTGTCTTGCTCTCTCTGTCTCTCTCCCTCAGGCTGTCTTGCTCTCTCTGTCTCTCTCCCTCAGGCTGTCTCGCGCTCTCTCTCTCCCTCTCTCAGGCTGTCTTGCTCTCTCTCTCTCTCAGGCTGTCTTGCTCTCTCTCTCTCTCAGGCTGTCTCTCTCTCTCTCTCTCAGGCTCTCTCTCTCTCTCTCTCAGGCTGTCTCTCTCTCTCTCTCTCAGGCTGTCTCGCTCACTCTCTCTCTCAGGCTGTCTCGCTCTCTCTCTCTCTCAGGCTGTCTCACTCTCTCTCTCTCTCAGGCTGTCTCGCTCTCTCTCTCTCTCAGGCTGTCTCGCTCTCTCTCTCTCTCAGGCTGTCTCGCTCTCTCTCTCTCAGGCTGTCTCGCTCTCTCTCACTCTCTCAGGCTGTCTCGCTCTCTCTCACTCTCCCTCGCTCAGACTGTCTCGCTCCCTCTCTCCCCCGCTCAGACTGTCTCGCTCTCGCTCTCCCTCTCTCCCCCGCTCGGACTGTCTCGCCCTTGCTCTCTCTCCATCGCTCAGACTGTCTCGATCTCTCACTCCCTCGCTCAGGCTGCCTCGCTCTCACTCTCTCTCTCCCTCGCTCAGACTGCCTCGCTCTCGCTCTATCTCCCTCGCTCAGACTGCCTCGTTCTCGCCCTCTCGCTTCCTTGCTCAGACTGCCTCGCTCTCTTCCTCGCTCAGACTGCCTCGCTCTCACTCTCTCCCTCGCTCAGACTGTCTCGCTCTTGCGCTCCCCCACCCAGACTGTCTCACTCTTGCTCTCCCTCTCTCCCCCGCCCAGACTGTCTCACTCTTGCTCTCCCTCTCTCCCCCGCCCAGACTGTCTCACTCTTGCTCTCCCTCTCTCCCCCGCTCAGACTGTCTCGCTCTCTCTCTCCCTCGCTCAGACTGTCTCGCTCTCGCTCTCTTTCTCCCTCGCTCAGACTGTCTCGCTCTCTCTCTCCCTCGCTCAGAAAGTCTCGCTCTCGCTCTCCCTCTCTCAGACTGTCTCGCTCTCGCTCTCTCTCCCTCTCTCAGGCTGTCTCACTCTCTATCTCTCAGGCTGTCTCGCTCTCTCTCTCTTGCTCCCTCTCTCAGGCTGTCTCACACTCTCTCTCTCACTCCCTCTCTCAGGCTGTCTCGCTCTCTCTCTCTCTCGCTCCCTCTCTCAGGCGGTGTTTCCATCTCTCTCTCGCTCCCTCTCTCAGGATGCCTCGCTCTCTCTCTCTCGCTCCCTCTCTCAGGCTGTCTCGCTCTCTCTCTCTCAGGCTGTCTCGCTCTTTCTCTCGCTCTCCCTCTCTCAGGCTGTCTCGCTCTCTCACTCTCCCTCTATCAGGCTGTCTCGCTCTCTCTTTCCCTCTCTCAGGCTGTCTTGCTCTCTCTGTCTCTCTCCCTCAGGCTGTCTTGCTCTCTCTGTCTCTCTCCCTCAGGCTGTCTCGCGCTCTCTCTCTCCCTCTCTCAGGCTGTCTTGCTCTCTCTCTCTCTCAGGCTGTCTCTCTCTCTCTCTCAGGCTGTCTCGTTCTCTCTCTCTCTCTCAGGCTGTCTCGTTCTCTCTCTCTCTCTCAGGCTGTCTCGCTCACTCTCTCTCTCAGGCTGTCTCGCTCACTCTCTCTCTCAGGCTGTCTCGCTCTCTCTCTCCCTCTCAGGCTGTCTCGCTCTCTCTCTCTCTCTCTCAGGCTGTCTCGCTCTCTCTCTCTCTCTCTCAGGCTGTCTCGCTCTCTCTCTCTCTCTCTCAGGCTGTCTCGCTCTCTCTGTCAGGCTGTCTCGCTCTCTCTCTCTCTCTCTCAGGCTGTCTCGCTCTCTCTCACTCTCTCAGGCTGTCTCGCTCTCTCTCACTCTCCCTCGCTCAGACTGTCTCGCTCTCTCTCTCCCTCGCTCAGACTGTCTCGCTCTAGCTCTCTCTCACCCTCACTCAGACTGTCTGACTCTCGCTCTCCCTCGCTCAGACTGTCTCGCTCTCGCTCTCTCTCTCCCTTGCTTAGACTATCTCGAGCTCGCTCCAGCTCTCTCTCTCCCTCGCTCAGACTGTCTCACACTCGCTCAGGTGTCTCGCTCTCGCTCGCTCTCTCCCTCGCTTTGACTGTCTCGCTCTCGCTCTCTCTCTCCCTCGCTCAGACTGTCTCGCTCTCGCTCTATCTCTCCCTCGCTCAGACTGTCTCGCTCTCGCTCTATCTCTCCCTCGCTCAGACTGTCTCTCTCTTTCCCTCGCTCAGACTGTCTCGCTCTCGCTCTCTCTCTCCCTCGCACAGGCTGTCTCGCTCTCTCTCTCGCTCCCTCTCTCAGGCTGTCTCGCTCTCTCTCGCGCTCCCTCTCTCAGGCTGTCTCACTCCCTCTCTTTCACTCTCTCAGGCAGTCTTGCTCTCTCTCTCTCTCCCTCTCTCAAGCTGTCTTGCTCTCTCTCTCTTTCTCCCTCTCACAGGCTGTCTCGCTCTCTCTCTCTCTCCCTCCCTGTCCCTCTCTCAGGCTGTCTCGCTCTCTCTTTCCCTCTCTGTTTCTCAGTCTGTCTCGCTCTCTCTTTCTCCCCCTCTCCCTCTCTCAGGCTGTCTCGCTCTCTCCCTCTCTCAGGCTGTCTCGCTCTCTCTCTCTCCCTCTCTCAGGCTGTCTCTCTCTCTCTCTCTCTCTCTCTCTCTCTCTCTCCCTCTCTCAGGTTGTCTCGGATCTGCCTCTCTCTCCCTCTCTCAGGTTGTCTCGGATCTGCCTCTCTATCCCTCTCTCAGGCTGTCTCGCTCTCTCTCTCTCTCCCTCTCTCAGGCTGTCTCGCTCACTCTCTCTCTCTCCCACTCTCTCTCTCCCTTGCTCAAGCTGTCTCTTTATCTCTCTCTCCCTCTCCCTCTCTCAGGCTGTCTCGCTCTCTCTCTCTCCCTCTCCCTCACTCAGGCTGTCTCGCACTCTCTCTCTCGCTGTCCCGCTCTCAGGCTGTCTCTCTCTCTCCCTCGCTCAGACTGCCTCGCTCTCACTCTCTCCCACGCTCAGACTGTCTCGCTCCCGTTCTCCCTCTCTCCCCGCTCAGACTTTCTCACTCTCGCCCTCGCTCAGCCTGCCTCGCTCTAGCTCACTCTCTCCCTCGCTCAGACTGCCTCGTTCTCGCTCTCTCTCTCCCTCGCTCAGACTGCCTCGCTCTCGCTCTCTCCCTCACTCAGACTGCCTCGCTCTCACTCTCTCCCTTGCTCAGACTGCCTCACTCTCGCACTCTCCCTCGCTCAGACTGCCTCACTCTCGCTCTCTCCCCCGCTCAGACTGTCTCGCTCTCGCTCTGTCTCTACCCTCGCTCAGACTGTCTCTCTCTCTCACTCCCCCGCTGAGGCTGCCTCGCTCTCGCTCTCTATCTCCCTCACTCAGACTGCCTCGCTCTCTCTCTCTCGCTCCCTCTCTCAGGCTGTCTCGCTCTCTCTCTCTCAGGCTGTCTCGCTCTTTCTCTCGCTCTCCCTCTCTCAGGCTGTCTCGCTCTCTCACTCTCCCTCTCTCAGACTGTCTCGCTCTCTCTTTCCCTCTCTCAGGCTGTCTTGCTCTCTCTGTCTCTCTCCCTCAGGCTGTCTTGCTCTCTCTGTCTCTCTCCCTCAGGCTGTCTCGCGCTCTCTCTCTCCCTCTCTCAGGCTGTCTTGCTCTCTCTCTCTCTCAGGCTGTCTCTCTCTCTCTCTCAGGCTGTCTCGCTCTCTCTCTCAGGCTGTCTCGCTCACTCTCTCTCTCAGGCTGTCTCGCTCTCTCTCTCTCTCTCAGGCTGTCTCGCTCTCTCCCTCTCTCTCAGGCTGTCTCGCTCTCTCTCACTCTCCCTCGCTCAGACTGTCTCGCTCTCTCTCTCCCTCACTCAGACTGTCTCGCTCTAGCTCTCTCTCACCCTCACTCAGACTGTCTGACTCTCGCTCTCCCTCGCTCAGACTGTCTCGCTCTCGCTCTCTCTCTCCCTTGCTTAGACTGTCTCGAGCTCGCTCCAGCTCTCTCTCTCCCTCGCTCAGACTGTCTCACACTCGCTCAGGTGTCTCGCTCTCGCTCGCTCTCTCCCTCGCTTTGACTGTCTCGCTCTCGCTCTCTCTCTCCCTCGCTCAGACTGTCTCGCTCTCGCTCTATCTCTCCCTCGCTCAGACTGTCTCTCTCCCTCGCTCAGACTGTGTCGCTCTCGCTCTCTCTCTCCCTCGCACAGGCTGTCTCGCTCTCTCTCTCTCTCTCCCTCGCTCACACTGTCTCGCTCCCTCTCTCAGGCTGTCTCGCTCTCTCTCTCGCTCCCTCTCTCAGGCTGTCTCGCTCTCTCTCGCGCTCCCTCTCTCAGGCTGTCTCACTCCCTCTCTCTCACTCTCTCAGGCAGTCTTGCTCTCTCTCTCTCTCCCTCTCTCAAGCTGTCTTGCTCTCTCTCTCTTTCTCCCTCTCTCAGGCTGTCTCGCTCTCTCTCTCCCTCCCTGTCCCTCTCTCAGGCTGTCTCGCTCTCTCTTTCCCTCTCTGTTTCTCAGTCTGTCTCGCTCTCTCTTTCTCCCCCTCTCCCTGTCTCAGGCTGTCTCGCTCTCTCCCTCTCTCAGGCTGTCTCGCTCTCTCTCTCTCCCTCTCCCTCTCTCAGGCTGTCTCGGATCTGCCTCTCTATCCCTCTCTCAGGCTGTCTTGCTCTCTCTCTCTCCTTCTCTCAGGCTGTCTCGGATCTGCCTCTCTATCCCTCTCTCAGGCTGTCTCGCTCTCTCTCTCTCTCCCTCTCTCAGGCTGTCTCGCTCACTCTCTCTCTCTCCCACTCTCTCTCTCCCTTGCTCAAGCTGTCTCTTTATCTCTCTCTCTCTCTCTCCCTCTCTCAGGCTGTCTTGCTCTCTCTCTCTTTCTCCCTCTCTCAGGCTGTCTCTCTCTCTCCCTCGCTCAGACTGCCTCGCTCTCACTCTCTCCCACGCTCAGACTGTCTCGCTCAAGTTCTCCCTCTCTCCCCGCTCAGACTTTCTCACTCTCGCTCTCTCTTGCCCTCGCTCAGCCTGCCTCGCTCTAGCTCACTCTCTCCCTCGCTCAGACTGCCTCGTTCTCGCTCTCTCTCTCTCCCTCGCTCAGACTGTCTGACTCTCGCTCTCCCTCGCTCAGACTGTCTCGCTCAAGTTCTCCCTCTCTCCCCGCTCAGACTTTCTCACTCTCGCTCTCTCTCGCCCTCGCTCAGCCTGCCTCGCTCTAGCTCACTCTCTCCCTCGCTCAGACTGCCTCGTTCTCGCTCTCTCTCTCTCCCTCGCTCAGACTGTCTCGCTCAAGTTCTCCCTCTCTCCCCGCTCAGACATTCTCACTCTCGCTCTCTCTCGCCCTCGCTCAGCCTGCCTCGCTCTAGCTCACTCTCTCCCTCGCTCAGACTGCCTCGCTCTCACTCTCTCCCACGCTCAGACTGTCTCGCTCCCGTTCTCCCTCTCTCCCCGCTCAGACTTTCTCACTCTAGCCCTCGCTCAGCCTGCCTCGCTCTAGCTCACTCTCTCCCTCGCTCAGACTGCCTCGTTCTCGCTCTCTCTCTCTCCCTCGCTCAGACTGCCTCGCTCTCGCTCTCTCCCTCACTCAGACTGCCTCGCTCTCACTCTCTCCCTTGCTCAGACTGCCTCACTCTCGCACTCTCCCTCGCTCAGACTGCCTCACTCTCGCTCTCTCCCCCGCTCAGACTGTCTCGCTCTCGCTCTGTCTCTACCCTCGCTCAGACTGTCTCTCTCTCTCACTCCCTCGCTGAGGCTGCCTCGCTCTCGCTCTCTATCTCCCTCACTCAGACTGCCTCGCTCTCTCTCTCTCGCTCCCTCTCTCAGGCTGTCTCGCTCTCTCTCTCTCAGGCTGTCTCGCTCTTTCTCTCGCTCTCCCTCTCTCAGGCTGTCTCGCTCTCTCTCTCTCTCCCAGGCTGTCTCGCTCTCTCCCTCTCTCTCAGGCTGTCTCGCTCTCTCTCACTCTCCCTCGCTCAGACTGTCTCGCTCTCTCTCTCCCTCGCTCAGACTGTCTCGCTCTAGCTCTCTCTCACCCTCACTCAGACTGTCTGACTCTCGCTCTCCCTCGCTCAGACTATCTTGCTCTCGCTCTCTCTCTCCCTTGCTTAGACTGTCTCGAGCTCGCTCCAGCTCTCTCTCTCCCTCGCTCAGACTGTCTCACACTCGCTCAGGTGTCTCGCTCTCGCTCGCTCTCTCCCTCGCTTTGACTGTCTCGCTCTCGCTCTCTCTCTCCCTCGCTCAGACTGTCTCGCTCTCGCTCTATCTCTCCCTCGCTCAGACTGTCTCGCTCTCGCTCTATCTCTCCCTCGCTCAGACTGTGTCTCTCTCCCTCGCTCAGACTGTCTCGCTCTCGCTCTCTCTCTCCCTCGCACAGGCTGTCTCGCTCTCTCTCTCTCTCTCCCTCGCTCACACTGTCTCGCTCCCTCTCTCAGGCTGTCTCGCTCTCTCTCTCGCTCCCTCTCTCAGGCTGTCTCGCTTTCTCTCGCGCTCCCTCTCTCAGGCTGTCTCACTCGCTCTCTCTCACTCTCTCAGGCAGTCTTGCTCTCTCTCTCTCTCCCTCTATCAAGCTGTCTTGCTCTCTCTCTCTTTCTCCCTCTCTCAGGCTGTCTCGCTCTCTCTCTCTCTCCCTCCCTGTCCCTCTCTCAGGCTGTCTCGCTCTCTCTTTCCCTCTCTGTTTCTCAGTCTGTCTCGCTCTCTCTTTCTCCCCCTCTCCCTCTCTCAGGCTGTCTCGCTCTCTCCCTCTCTCAGGCTGTCTCGCTCTCTCTCTCTCTCTCCCTCTCTCAGGCAGTCTCGGATCTCCCTCTCTATCCCTCTCTCAGGCTGTCTCGGATCTGCCTCTCTATCCCTCTCTCAGGCTGTCTTGCTCTCTCTCTCTCTCCTTCTCTCAGGCTGTCTCGGATCTGCCTCTCTATCCCTCTCTCAGGCTGTCTCGCTCTCTCTCTCTCTCCCTCTCTCAGGCTGTCTCGCTCACTCTCTCTCTCTCCCACTCTCTCTCTCCCTTGCTCAAGCTGTCTCTTTATCTCTCTCTCTCCCTCTCTCAAGCTGTCTTGCTCTCTCTCTCTTTCTCCCTCTCTCAGGCTGTCTCTCTCTCTCCCTCGCTCAGACTGCCTCGCTCTCACTCTCTCCCACGCTCAGACTGTCTCGCTCAAGTTCTCCCTCTCTCCCCGCTCAGACTTTCTCACTCTCGCTCTCTCTCGCCCTCGCTCAGCCTGCCTCGCTCTAGCTCACTCTCTCCCTCGCTCAGACTGCCTCGTTCTCGCTCTCTCTCTCTCCCTCGCTCAGACTGTCTGACTCTCGCTCTCCCTCGCTCAGACTGTCTCGCTCAAGTTCTCCCTCTCTCCCCGCTCAGACTTTCTCACTCTCGCTCTCTCTCGCCCTCGCTCAGCCTGCCTCACTCTAGCTCACTCTCTCCCTCGCTCAGACTGCCTCGTTCTCGCTCTCTCTCTCTCCCTCGCTCAGACTGTCTGACTCTCGCTCTCCCTCGCTCAGACTGTCTCGCTCAAGTTCTCCCTCTCTCCCCGCTCAGACTTTCTCACTCTCGCTCTCTCTCGCCCTCGCTCAGCCTGCCTCGCTCTAGCTCACTCTCTCCCTCGCTCAGACTGCCTCGTTCTCGCTCTCTCTCTCACCCTCACTCAGACTGTCTGACTCTCGCTCTCCCTCGCTCAGACTGTCTCGCTCTCGCTCTCTCTCTCCCTTGCTTAGACTGTCTCGAGCTCGCTCCAGCTCTCTCTCTCCCTCGCTCAGACTGTCTCACACTCGCTCAGGTGTCTCGCTCTCGCTCGCTCTCTCCCTCGCTTTGACTGTCTCGCTCTCGCTCTCTCTCTCCCTCGCTCAGACTGTCTCACTCTCGCTCTATCTCTCCCTCGCTCAGACTGTCTCTCTCTTTCCCTCGCTCAGACTGTCTCGCTCTCGCTCTCTCTCTCCCTCGCACAGGCTGTCTCGCTCTCTCTCTCGCTCCCTCTCTCAGGCTGTCTCACTCCCTCTCTCTCACTCTCTCAGGCTGTCTCGCTCTCTCCCTCTCTCAGGCTGTCTCGCTCTCTCCCTCTCTCAGGCTGTCTCGCTCTCTCTCTCTCCCTCTCTCAGGCTGTCTCTATCTCTCTCTCCCTCTCTCAGGTTGTCTCGGATCTGCCTCTCTCTCCCTCTCTCAGGCTGTCTCGGATCTGCCTCTCTATCCCTCTCTCAGGCTGTCTCGCTCTCTCTCTCTCTCCCTCTCTCAGGCTGTCTCGCTCACTCTCTCTCTCTCCCACTCTCTCTCTCCCTTGCTCAAGCTGTCTCTTTATCTCTCTCTCCCTCTCCCTCTCTCAGGCTGTCTCGCTCTCTCTCTCTCCCTCACTCAGGCTGTCTCGCACTCTCTCTCTCTTTCTCCCTCTCTCAGGCTGTCTCTCTCCCTCGCTCAGACTGCCTCGCTCTCACTCTCTCCCACGCTCAGACTGTCTCGCTCAAGTTCTCCCTCTCTCCCCGCTCAGACTTTCTCACTCTCGCTCTCTCTCGCCCTCGCTCAGCCTGCCTCGCTCTAGCTCACTCTCTCCCTCGCTCAGACTGCCTCGTTCTCGCTCTCGCTCTCTCCCTCACTCAGACTGCCTCGCTCTCGCTCTCTCCCTCGCTCAGACTGCCTCGCTCTCACTCTCTCCCTTGCTCAGACTGCCTCACTCTCGCACTCTCCCTCGCTCAGACTGCCTCACTCTCGCTCTCTACCCCGCTCAGACTGTCTCGCTCTCCCTCTCTCCCCCCAGCTCAGACTGTCTCGCTCTCGCTCTGTCTCTACCCTCGCTCAGACTGTCTCTCCCTCTCACTCCCTCGCTCAGGCTGCCTCGCTCTCGCTCTCTATCTCCCTCAATCAGACTGCCTCGCACACGCTCTCTCTCTCCCTTGCTCAGACTGCCTCGCTCTTGCTCTCCTGCTCCCTCGCTCAGACTGCCTTGGTCTCGTGCTCTCTCCCTCGCTCAGACTGCCTCGCTCTCACTCTCTCCCTTGCTCAGACTGCCTCACTCTCGCACTCTCCCTCGCTCAGACTGCCTCACTCTCGCTCTCTACCCCGCTCAGACTGTCTCGCTCTCCCTCTCTCCCCCCAGCTCAGACTGTCTCGCTCTCGCTCTGTCTCTACCCTCGCTCAGACTGTCTCTCCCTCTCACTCCCTCGCTCAGGCTGCCTCGCTCTCGCTCTCTATCTCCCTCAATCAGACTGCCTCGCACACGCTCTCTCTCTCCCTTGCTCAGACTGCCTCGCTCTTGCTCTCCTGCTCCCTCGCTCAGACTGCCTTGGTCTCGTGCTCTCTCCCTCGCCCCTGCTCAGACTGTCTCGCTCTCCCTCTCTCCCCCGCTCAGTCTTTCTCACTCTCACTCTCCCTCTCTCCCCCGCTCAGACTGTCTCGCTCTCGCTCTCCCTCTCTCCCCCGCTCGGACTGTCTTGCTCTGGCTCTCCCTCTCTTCCCCGCTCAGACTGTCTCGCTCTCGCACTCCCGATCTCCCTCGCTCAGACTGTCTCGCTCTCGCTCTCCCTCTCTCCCCCGCTCAGACTGTCTCGATCTCTCACTCCCTCGCTCAGGCTGCCTCGCTCTTGCTCTCTCTCTCCCTCGCTCAGACTGCCTCGCTCTCACTCTCTGTCCCTCGCTCAGACTGCCTCGCTCTCGCCCTCTCGCTTCCTTGCTCAGACTGCCTCGCTCTCTCCCTCGCTCAGACTGCCTCGCTCTCACTCTCTCCCTTGCTCAGACTGTCTTGCTCTCGCTCTCCCTCTCTCTCCCGCTCAGACTGTCTCGCTCTCGCTCTCCCTCTCTCTCCCGCTCAGACTGTCTCACTCGCGCTGTCCCTCTCTCCCCCGCCCAGACTGTCTCGCACTCACTCTTCCTCTCTCCCTCGATCAGACTGTCTCTCTCTCTCACTCCCTCGCTCAGGCTGCCTCGCTCTCGCTCTCTAGCTCCCTCACTCAGACTGCCTCGATCTCACTCTCTCTCTCCCTCGCTCAGACTGCCTCACTCTCACTCTCTGTCCCTCGCTCAGACTGCCTCGCTCTCGCCCTCTCGCTTCCTTGCTCAGACTGCCTCGCTCTCTCCCTCGCTCAGACTGCCTCGCTCTCACTCTCTCCCTCGCTCAGACTGTCTTGCTCTCGCTCTCCCTCTCTCTCCCGCTCAGACTGTCTCGCTCTCGCTCTCCCTCTCTCTCCCGCTCAGACTGTCTCACTCGCGCTGTCCCTCTCTCCCCCGCCCAGACTGTCTCGCACTCGCTCTTCCTCTCTCCCTCGATCAGACTGTCTTTCTCTCTCACTCCCTCGCTCAGGCTGCCTCGCTCTCGCTCTCTAGCTCCCTCACTCAGACTGCCTCGATCTCACTCTCTCTCTCCCTCGCTCAGACTGCCTCACTCTGGCTCTCTCGCTCCCTCGCTCAGACTGCCTCGCTCTCACTCTCACTCTCCCTCGCTCAGACTGTCTCGCTCCCTCTCTCCCCCGCTCAGACTGTCTCGCTCTCGCTCTCCCTCTCTCCCCCGCTCGGACTGTCTCGCTCTTGCTCTCTCTCCATCGCTCAGACTGTCTCGATCTCTCACTCCCTCGCTCAGGCTGCCTCGCTCTCACTCTCTCTCTCCCTCGCTCAGACTGCCTCGCTCTCGCTCTATCTCCCTCGCTCAGACTGCCTCGTTCTCGCCCTCTCGCTTCCTTGCTCAGACTGCCTCGCTCTCTCCCTCGCTCAGACTGCCTCGCTCTCACTCTCTCCCTCGCTCAGACTGTCTCGCTCTTGCGCTCCCCCACCCAGACTGTCTCACTCTTGCTCTCCCTCTCTCCCCCGCCCAGACTGTCTCACTCTTGCTCTCCCTCTCTCCCCCGCTCAGACTGTCTCGCTCTCTTTCTCCCTCGCTCAGACTGTCTCGCTCTCTCTCTCCCTCGCTCAGAAAGTCTCGCTCTCGCTCTCCCTCTCTCAGACTGTCTCGCTCTCGCTCTCTCTCCCTCTCTCAGGCTGTCTCACTCTCTATCTCTCAGGCTGTCTCGCTCTCTCTCTCTTGCTCCCTCTCTCAGGCTGTCTCACACTCTCTCTCTCACTCCCTCTCTCAAACTGTCTCGCGCTCTCTCTCTCACTCCCTCTCTCAGGCTGTCTCACACTCTCTCTCTCACTCCCTCTCTCAGGCTGTCTCGCTCTCTCTCTCTCTCGCTCCCTCTCTCAGGCGGTGTTTCCATCTCTCTCTCGCTCCCTCTCTCAGGATGCCTCGCTCTCTCTCTCTCGCTCCCTCTCTCAGGCTGTCTCGCTCTCTCTCTCTCAGGCTGTCTCGCTCTTTCTCTCGCTCTCCCTCTCTCAGGCTGTCTCGCTCTCTCACTCTCCCTCTATCAGGCTGTCTCGCTCTCTCTTTCCCTCTCTCAGGCTGTCTTGCTCTCTCTGTCTCTCTCCCTCAGGCTGTCTTGCTCTCTCTGTCTCTCTCCCTCAGGCTGTCTCGCGCTCTCTCTCTCCCTCTCTCAGGCTGTCTTGCTCTCTCTCTCTCTCAGGCTGTCTCTCTCTCTCTCTCAGGCTGTCTCGTTCTCTCTCTCTCTCTCAGGCTGTCTCGCTCACTCTCTCTCTCAGGCTGTCTCGCTCTCTCTCTCTCTCAGGCTGTCTCGCTCTCTCTCTCTCTCTCAGGCTGTCTCGCTCTCTCTCTCTCTCTCAGGCTGTCTCGCTCTCTCTCTCTCTCTCAGGCTGTCTCGCTCTCTCTCTCTCTCTCAGGCTGTCTCGCTCTCTCTCTCTCTCTCTCAGGCTGTCTCGCTCTCTCTCTCTCTCTCAGGCTGTCTCGCTCTCTCTCTCTCTCAGGCTGTCTCGCTCTCTCTCACTCTCTCAGGCTGTCTCGCTCTCTCTCACTCTCCCTCGCTCAGACTGTCTCGCTCTCTCTCTCCCTCGCTCAGACTGTCTCGCTCTCGCTCTCTCTCTCCCTTGCTTAGACTGTCTCGAGCTCGCTCCAGCTCTCTCTCTCCCTCGCTCAGACTGTCTCACACTCGCTCTCCCTCGCTCAGGTGTCTCGCTCTCGCTCGCTCTCTCCCTCGCTTTGACTGTCTCGCTCTCGCTCTCTCTCTCCCTCGCTCAGACTGTCTCGCTCTCGCTCTATCTCTCCCTCGCTCAGACTGTCTCTCTCTCTCCCTCGCTCAGACTGTCTCGCTCTCGCTCTCTCTCTCCCTCGCACAGGCTGTCTCGCTCTCTATCTCTCTCTCTCCCTCGCTCACACTGTCTCGCTCTCTCTCTCGCTCCCTCTCTCAGGCTGTCTCGCTCTCTCTCGCGCTCCCTCTCTCAGGCTGTCTCACTCCCTCTCTCTCACTCTCTCAGGCTGTCTTGCTCTCTCTCTCTTTCTCCCTCTCACAGGCTGTCTCGCTCTCTCTCTCCCTCCCTGTCCCTCTCTCAGGCTGTCTCGCTCTCTCTTTCCCTCTCTGTTTCTCAGTCTGTCTCGCTCTCGCTTTCTCCCCCTCTCCCTCTCTCAGGCTGTCTCGCTCTCTCCCTCTCTCAGTCTGTCTCGCTCTCTCTCTCTCCTTCTCTCAGGCTGTCTCGCTTTCTCTCTCTCTCTCACTCTCTCTCTTCCTCTCTCAGGCTGTCTTGCTCTCTCTCTCACTCTCACTCTCTCTCTCCCTCTCTCAGGCTCTCCCTCTCTCTCCTTCTCTCAGGCTGTCTCGCTCTCTCTCTCTCCATCTCTCAGGCTGTCTCGCTCTCTCTCTCCCTCTCTCAGGCTGTCTCGCTCTCTCTCGCGCTCCCTCTCTCAGGCTGTCTCACTCCCTCTCTCTCACTCTCTCAGGCTGTCTTGCTCTCTCTCTCTTTCTCCCTCTCACAGGCTGTCTCGCTCTCTCTCCCTCCCTGTCCCTCTCTCAGGCTGTCTCGCTCTCTCTTTCCCTCTCTGTTTCTCAGTCTGTCTCGCTCTCGCTTTCTCCCCCTCTCCCTCTCTCAGGCTGTCTCGCTCTCTCCCTCTCTCAGTCTGTCTCGCTCTCTCTCTCTCCTCTCAGGCTGTCTCGCTTTCTCTCTCTCTCTCACTCTCTCTCTTCCTCTCTCAGGCTGTCTTGCTCTCTCTCTCACTCTCACTCTCTCTCTCCCTCTCTCAGGCTCTCCCTCTCTCTCCCACTCTCAGGCTGTCTCGCTCTCTCTCTCTCCATCTCTCAGGCTGTCTCGCTCTCTCTCTCCCTCTCTCATGCTGTCTCGCTCTCTCTCTCTCCCTCTCTCATGCTGTCTCTCTCTCTCTCTCTCTCTCCCTCTCTCAGGCTGTCTCGCTCTCTCTCTCTCTCCCTCTCTCAGGCTGTCTCGCTCTCTCTCTCTTGCTCTGTCAGGCTGTCTCGCCCTCTCTCGGGCTCTCTCTCAGGCGGTGTCGCTGTCTCTCTGTCGCTCCCTCTCTCAGGCTTTCTCGATCTCTCTCTCTCGCTCCCTCTCTCAGGCTTTCTCGCTCTCTCTCCCTCGCTGCCTCTCTCAGGCTGTCTTGCTCTCTCTCCCTCGCTGCCTCTCTCAGGCTGTCTTGCTCTCTCTCCCTCGCTGCCTCTCTCAGGCTGTCTTGCTCTCTCTCCCTCGCTGCCTCTCTCAGGCTGTCTCGCTCTCTCTCTATCCCTCTCTCAGACTGTCTTGCTCTCTCTCTCTCTCCCTCTCTCAGGCTGTCTCGCTCACTCTCTCTCTCTCCCACTCTCTCTCTCCCTTGCTCAAGCTGTCTCTTTATCTCTCTCTCCCTCTCCCTCTCTCAGGCTGTCTCACTCTCTCTCCCTCGCTCAGACTGCCTCTCTCTCTCCCTCGCTCAGACTGTCTCTCTCTCTCCCTCGCTCAGACTGTCTCTCTCTCTCCCTCGCTCAGACTGTCTTGCTCTGGATCTCACTCTCCCGCGCACAGGCTGTCTCGCTCTCTCTCTCTCTCTCCCTCTCCCTCGCTCACACTGTCTCGCTCTCTCTCTCGCTCCCTCTCTCAGGCTGTCTCACTCCCTCTCTCTCCTTCTCTCAGGCTGTCTCACTCCCTCTCTCTCCCTCTCTCAGGCTGTCTCGGCTCTCCCTCTCTCCCTCTCTCAGGCTGTCTCGGATCTCCATCTATCTCCCTCTCTCAGTCTGTCTCGCTCTCTCTCTTCCTCTATCAGGCTTGGTCGCTCGCTCTCTCTATCTCCCACTCTCTATCTCCCTCACTCAAGCTGTCTTTCTCTCTCTCTCTCCCTCTCCGTCTCTCAGGCTGTCTCGGCTCTCCCTCTTTCGCCCACTCTCAGGCTGTCTCGGATCTCCGTCTATCTCCCTCTCTCAGTCTGTCTCGCTCTCTCTCTCCCTCTCTCAGGCTGTGTCGCTCGCTCTCTCTCTCTCCCACTCTGTCTCTCCCACACTCAAGCTGTCTCTCTCTCTCTCCCTCTCCGTCCCTCAGGCTGTCTCGCTCTATCTCTCTCTCTCTCTCCCTCTCCCAGACTGTCTCACTCTCTCCCTCTCTCTCCATCGCTCAGACTGTCTCACTCTCGCTCTCCCTCGCTCAGACTGTCTCGCTCTCGCTCTCTCTCTCCCTCTCTCAGACTGTCTCGCTCCTGCTCTCTCTCTCCCTCGCTCAGACTGTCTCACTCTCGCTCTCCCTCGCTCAGACTGTCTCGCTCTCTCTCTCCCTCTCTCAGACTGTCTCGCTCCTGCTCTCTCTCTCCCTCGCTCAGACTGTCTCACTCTCGCTCTCCCTCGCTCAGACTGTCTCGCTCTCACTCTCCCTCTCTCCCCCGCTCAGACTGTCTTGCTCTCGCTCTCCCTCTCTCCCCCGCTCAGACTGTCTTGCTCTCGCTCTCCCTCTCTCCCCCGCTCAGACTGTCTCGCTCTCGCTCTCGCTCTCCCTCGCTCAGACTGTCTCGCTCATGATCTCTCTCTCCGTCGCTCAGACTGTCTCGATCTCTCACTCCCTCGCTCAGGCTGCCTCGCTCTTGCTCTCTCTCTCCCTCGCTCAGACTGCCTCGCTCTCGCTCTCTGTCCCTCGCTCAGACTGCCTCGCTCTCGCCCTCTCGCTTCCTTGCTCAGACTGCCTCGCTCTCTCCCTCGCTCAGACTGCCTCGCTCTCACTCTCTCCCTCGCTCAGACTGTCTTGCTCTCGCTCTCCCTCTCTCCCCCACACAGACTGTCTCGCTCTCGCTCTCCCTCTCTCTCCCGCTCAGACTCGCTCTCGCTCTCCCTCTCTCCCCCGCTCAGACTGTCTCACTCGCGCTGTCCCTCTCTCCCCCCGCCCAGACTGTCTCGCACTCGCTCTTCCTCTCTCCCCCACTCAGACTGTCTCACTCTCACTCTCTCCCCCGCTCAGACTGTCTCGCACTCGCTCTCTCTCTCCCTCGATCAGACTGTCTCTCTCTCTCACTCCCTCGCTCAGGCTGCCTCGCTCTCGCTCTCTAGCTCCCTCACTCAGACTGCCTCGCTTTCACTCTCTCTCTCCCTCGCTCAGACTGCCTCACTCTCACTCTCTCGCTCCCTCGCTCAGACTGCCTTGCTCTCGCGCTCTCTCCCTCTCCCCTGCTCAGACTGTCTCGCTCTTGCTCTCCTCCGCTCAGACTGTGTCGCTCTCGCTCTCCCTCTCTCCCCCGCTCAGACTGTCTCGCTCTCGCATTCCCTCTCTCCCTTCCTCAGACTGTCTTGATCTCTCACTCCCTCGCTCAGGCTGCCTCGTTCTTGCTCTCTCTCTCCCTCTCTAAGACTGCCTCACTCTCGCTCTCTCTCCCTCGCTCAGACTGCCGCGCTCTCGCTCTCTCCCTCGCTCAGACTGTCTCGCTCTCGCTCTCTCTCTCCCTCGCTCAGACTGTCTCACTCTCGCTCTCCCTCGCTCACACTGTCTCGCTCTCTCTCTCGCTCCCTCTCTCAGGCTGTCTCACTCCCTCTCTCTCCTTCTCTCAGGCTGTCTCACTCCCTCTCTCTCCCTCTCTCAGGCTGTCTCGGCTCTCCCTCTCTCCCTCTCTCAGGCTGTCTCGGATCTCCATCTATCTCCCTCGCTCAGTCTGTCTCGCTCTCTCTCTTCCTCTATCAGGCTTGGTCGCTTGCTCTCTCTATCTCCCACTCTCTATCTCCCTCACTCAAGCTGTCTCTCTCTCTCTCTCCCTCTCCGTCTCTCAGGCTGTCTCGGCTCTCCGTCTTTCGCCCTCTCTCAGGCTGTCTCGGATCTCCGTCTATCTCCCTCTCTCAGTCTGTCTCGCTCTCTCTCTCCCTCTCTCAGACTGTGTCGCTCGCTCTCTCTCTCTCCCACTCTGTCTCTCCCTCACTCAAGCTGTCTCTCTCTCTCTCCCTCTCCTTCCCTCAGGCTGTCTCACTCTATCTCTCTCTCTCTCTCCCTCTCCCAGACTGTCTCACTCTCTCCCTCTCTCTCCATCGCTCAGACTGTCTCACTCTCGCTCTCCCTCGCTCAGACTGTCTCGCTCTCGCTCTCTCTCTCCCTCTCTCAGACTGTCTCGCTCCTGCTCTCTCTCTCCCTCGCTCAGACTGTCTCACTCTCGCTCTCCCTCGCTCAGACTGTCTCGCTCTCGCTCTCTCTCTCCCTCTCTCAGGCTGTCTCACTCTCTATCTCTCAGGCTGTCTCGCTCTCTCTCTCACTCCCTCTCTCAGGCTGTCTCACACTCTCTCTCTCACTCCCTTTCTCAAACTGTCTCGCTCTCTCTCTCTCGCGGTGTCGCTGTCTCTCTCTCGCTCCCTCTCTCAGGATGTCTCGCTCTCTCTCTCGCTCCCTCTCTCTCAGGCTGTCTCGCTCTCTCCCTCGCTCTCCATCGCTCAGGCTGTCTCGCTCTCTCTCCCTCTCTCAGGCTGTCTCGCTCTCTCACTTTCACTCAGGCTGTCTCGCTCTCTCTCTCCCTCTTTCAGGCTGTCTTGCTCTCTCTGTCTCTCTCCCTCAGGCTGTCTCACTCTCTCTCTCTCCCTTTCTCAGGCTGTCTTGCTCTCTCTGTCTCTCTCCCTCAGGCTGTCTCGCTCTCACTCTCCCTCTCTCCCCCGCTCAGACTGTCTCGCTCCCGTTCTCCCTCTCTCCCCGCTCAGACTTTCTCACTCTCGCTCTCTCTCACCCTCGCTCAGCCTGCCTCGCTCTAGCTCACTCTCTCCCTCGCTCAGACTGCCTCGTTCTCGCTCTCTCTCCCTCCCTCACTCACTCAGACTGCCTCGCTCTCGCTCTCTCCCTCGCTCAGACTGCCTCGCTCTCGCTCTCTCCCTTGCTCAGACTGCCTCACTCTCGCACTCTCCCCCGCTCAGACTGTCTCGCTCTCGCTCTCCCTCTCTCCCCCGCTCAGACTGTCTCACTCTCGCTCTCTCCCCCGCTCAGACTGTCTCGCACGCGCTCTCCCTCTCTCCCCCCAGCTCAGACTGTCTCGCTCTCGTTCTGTCTCTACCCTCGCTCAGACTGTCTCTCTCTCTCTCACTCCCTAGCTGAGGCTGCCTCGCTCTCGCTCTCTAACTCCCTCACTCAGACTGCCTCGCTCTCGCTCTCTCTCTCCCTTGCTCAGACTGCCTCGCGCTCGCTCTCCTGCTCCCTCGCTCAGACTGCCTTGGTCTCGCGCTCTCTCCCTCGCCCCTGCTCAGACTGTCTGGCTCTCACTCTCCCCTGCTCAGACTGCCTCGCTCTCGCTCTCCCTCTCTCCCCCGGTCAGACTGTCTCGCTCTCACTCTCCCTCTCTCCCCCGCTCAGACTGTCTTGCTCTCGCTCTCCCTCTCTCCCCCGCTCAGACTGTCTTGCTCTCGCTCTCCCTCTCTCCCCCGCTCAGACTGTCTCGCTCTCGCTCTCGCTCTCCCTCGCTCAGACTGTCTCGATCTCTCACTCCCTCACTCAGGCTGCCTCGCTCTTGCTCTCTCTCTCCCTCGCTCAGACTGCCTCGCTCTCGCTCTCTGTCCCTCGCTCAGACTGCCTCGCTCTCGCCCTCTCGCTTCCTTGCTCAGACTGCCTCGCTCTCTCCCTCGCTCAGACTGCCTCGCTCTCACTCTCTCCCTCGCTCAGACTGTCTTGCTCTCGCTCTCCCTCTCTCCCCCGCACAGACTGTCTCGCTCTCGCTCTCCCTCTCTCTCTCTCCCGCTCAGACTGTCTCGCTCTCGCTCTCCCTCTCTCCCCCGCTCAGACTGTCTCGCTCTCGCTCTCCCTCTCTCCCCCGCTCAGACTGTCTCACTCGCGCTGTCCCTCTCTCCCCCGCCCAGACTGTCTCGCACTCGCTCTTCCTCTCTCCCCCACTCAGACTGTCTCACTCTCACTCTCTCCCCCGCTCAGACTGTCTCGCACTCGCTCTCTCTCTCCCTCGATCAGACTGTCTCTCTCTCTCACTCCCTCGCTCAGGCTGCCTCGCTCTCGCTCTCTAGCTCCCTCACTCAGACTGCCTCGCTTTCACTCTCTCTCTCCCTCGCTCAGACTGCCTCACTCTCGCTCTCTCGCTCCCTCGCTCAGACTGCCTTGCTCTCGCGCTCTCTCCCTCTCCCCTGCTCAGACTGTCTCGCTCTTGCTCTCCTCCGCTCAGACTGTGTCGCTCTCGCTCTCCCTCTCTCCCCCACTCAGACTGTCTCGCTCTCGCATTCCCTCTCTCCCTTCCTCAGACTGTCTTGATCTCTCACTCCCTCGCTCAGGCTGCCTCGTTCTTGCTCTCTCTCTCCCTCTCTAAGACTGCCTCATTCTCGCTCTCTCTCCCTCGCTCAGACTGCCGCGCTCTCGCTCTCTCCCTCGCTCAGACTGTCTCGCTCTCGCTCTCTCTCTCTCCCTCGCTCAGACTGTCTCGCTCTGGATCTCTCCCTCGCTCAGACTGTCTCACCCTCGCTCTCTCTCTCCCTTGCTCAGACTGCCTCGCTCTTGCTCTCTCTCGCCCTCGCTCAGCCTGCCTCGCTCTAGCTCACTCGCTCCCTCGCTCTGACTGCCTCGTTCTCGCTCTCTCTCTCTCCCTCGCTCAGACTGCCTCGCTATCGCTCTCTCACCCCTCGCTTAGACTGCCTCACTCTCGCTCTCTCCCTTGCTCAGAATGCCTCACACTTGCACTCTGCCTCGCTCAGACTGCCTCGCTCTCGCTCCCTCTCTCCCTCGCTCAGACTGTCTCGCTCTCGCTCTCTCTCTCCCTCGCTCAGACTGTCTCAATCTCGCTCTCTCTCTCCCTCGCTCAGACTGTCTCACTCTCGCTCTCTCTCTCCCTCGCTCAGACTGTCTCGATCTCGCTCTCTCTCTCCCCCGCCCAGGCTGTCTCACTCTTGCTCTCCCTCTCTCCCTCGCTCAGACTGTCTCGCTCTCGCTCTCTTTCTCCCTCGCTCAGACTGTCTCGCTCTCTCTCTCCCTCGCTCAGACTGTCTCACTCTCGCTCTCCCTCGACTGTCTCGCTCTCGCTCTCTCTCTCTCAGGCTGTCTCTCTCTCTCAGGCTGTCTCGCTCTCTCTCTGCCTCTCTCAGGCTGTCTCACACTCTCTCTCTCACTCCCTCTCTCAAACTGTCTCGCTCTCTCTCTCTTGCTCCCTCTCTCAGGCGGTGTCGCTGTCTCTCTCTCGCTCCCTCTCTCAGGCTGTCTCGCTCTCTCTCGCTCTCTCGCTCCCTCTCTCAGGCTGTCTCGCACTCTCTCGCTCCCTCTCTCAGGATGTCTCGCTCTCTCTCTCTCGCTCCCTCTCTCAGGCTGTCTCGCTCTCTCTCTCTCAGGCTGTCTCGCTCTCTCTCTCGCTCTCCCTCTCTCAGGCTGTCTCGCTCTCTCTCTCGCTCTCCCTCTCTCAGGCTGTCTCGCTCTCTCACTCTCTCTCCCTCTCTCAGGCTGTCTCGCTCTCTCACTTTCACTCAGGCTCTCTCGCTCTCTCTCTCCCTCTTTCAGGCTGTCTTGCTCTCTCTGTCTCTCTCCCTCAGGCTGTCTCGCTCTCTCTCTCTCCCTTTCTCAGGCTGTCTTGCTCTCTCTGTCTCTCTCCCTCAGGCTGTCTCACTCTCGCTCTCTCCCTCGCTCAGACTGTCTCGCTCTCTCGCGCTCCCTCTCTCAGGCTGTCTCACTCCCTCTCTCTCACTCTCTCAGGCTGTCTTGCTCTCTCTCTCTTTCTCCCTCTCACAGGCTGTCTCGCTCTCTCTCTCCCTCCCTGTCCCTCTCTCAGGCTGTCTCGCTCTCTCTTTCCCTCTCTGTTTCTCAGTCTGTCTCGCTCTCGCTTTCTCCCCCTCTCCCTCTCTCAGGCTGTCTCGCTCTCTCCCTCTCTCAGTCTGTCTCGCTCTCTCTCTCTCCTTCTCTCAGGCTGTCTCGCTTTCTCTCTCTCTCTCACTCTCTCTCTTCCTCTCTCAGGCTGTCTTGCTCTCTCTCTCACTCTCACTCTCTCTCTCCCTCTCTCAGGCTCTCCCTCTCTCTCCTTCTCTCAGGCTGTCATGCTCTCTCTCTCTCTCTCTCCCACTCTCAGGCTGTCTCGCTCTCTCTCTCTCCATCTCTCAGGCTGTCTCGCTCTCTCTCTCTCCCTCTCTCATGCTGTCTCGCTCTCTCTCTCTCCCTCTCTCATGCTGTCTCTCTCTCTCTCTCCCTCTCTCAGGCTGTCTCGCTCTCTCTCTCTCCCTCTCTCAGGCTGTCTCGCTCTCTCTCTCTCCCTCTCTCAGGCTGTCTCGCTCTCTCTCTCTCCCTCTCTCAGGCTGTCTCGCTCTCTCTCTCTCCCTCTCTCAGGCTGTCTCGCTCTCTCTCTCTTGCTCTGTCAGGCTGTCTCGCCCTCTCTCGGGCTCTCTCTCAGGCGGTGTCGCTGTCTCTCTGTCGCTCCCTCTCTCAGGCTTTCTCGATCTCTCTCTCTCGCTCCCTCTCTCAGGCTTTCTCGCTCTCTCTCCCTCGCTGCCTCTCTCAGGCTGTCTTGCTCTCTCTCCCTCGCTGCCTCTCTCAGGCTGTCTTGCTCTCTCTCTCTCGCTGCCTCTCTCAGGCTGTCTTGCTCTCTCTCTCTCGCTGCCTCTCTCAGGCTGTCTCGCTCTCTCTCTATCCCTCTCTCAGACTGTCTTGCTCTCTCTCTCTCTCCCTCTCTCAGGCTGTCTCGCTCACTCTCTCTCTCTCCCACTCTCTCTCTCCCTTGCTCAAGCTGTCTCTTTATCTCTCTCTCCCTCTCCCTCTCTCAGGCTGTCTCACTCTCTCTCCCTCGCTCAGACTGCCTCTCTCTCTCCCTCGCTCAGACTGTCTCTCTCTCTCCCTCGCTCAGACTGTCTCTCTCTCTCCCTCGCTCAGACTGTCTCGCTCTGGATCTCTCTCTCCCGCGCACAGGCTGTCTCGCTCTCTCTCTCTCTCTCCCTCTCCCTCGCTCACACTGTCTCGCTCTCTCTCTCGCTCCCTCTCTCAGGCTGTCTCACTCCCTCTCTCTCCTTCTCTCAGGCTGTCTCACTCCCTCTCTCTCCCTCTCTCAGGCTGTCTCGGCTCTCCCTCTCTCCCTCACTCAGGCTGTCTCGGATCTCCATCTATCTCCCTCTCTCAGTCTGTCGCTCTCTCTCTTCCTCTATCAGGCTTGGTCGCTTGCTCTCTCTATCTCCCACTCTCTATCTCCCTCACTCAAGCTGTCTCTCTCTCTCTCTCCCTCTCCGTCTCTCAGGCTGTCTCGGCTCTCCCTCTTTCGCCCACTCTCAGGCTGTCTCGGATCTCCGTCTATCTCCCTCTCTCAGTCTGTCTCGCTCTCTCTCTCCCTCTCTCAGGCTGTGTCGCTCGCTCTCTCTCTCTCCCGCTCTGTCTCTCCCTCACTCAAGCTGTCTCTCTCTCTCTCCCTCTCCGTCCCTCAGGCTGTCTCGCTCTATCTCTCTCTCTCTCTCCCTCTCCCAGACTGTCTCACTCTCTCCCTCTCTCTCCATCGCTCAGACTGTCTCACTCTCGCTCTCGCTCGCTCAGACTGTCTCGCTCTCTCTCTCCCTCTCTCAGACTGTCTCGCTCCTGCTCTCGCTCTCCCTCGCTCAGACTGTCTCGCTCTCACTCTCCCTCTCTCCCCCGCTCAGACTGTCTTGCTCTCGCTCTCCCTCTCTCCCCCGCTCAGACTGTCTTGCTCTCGCTCTCCCTCTCTCCCCCGCTCAGACTGTCTCGCTCTCACTCTCGCTCTCCCTCGCTCAGACTGTCTCGCTCATGATCTCTCTCTCCGTCGCTCAGACTGTCTCGATCTCTCACTCCCTCGCTCAGGCTGCCTCGCTCTTGCTCTCTCTCTCCCTCGCTCAGACTGCCTCGCTCTCGCTCTCTGTCCCTCGCTCAGACTGCCTCGCTCTCGCCCTCTCGCTTCCTTGCTCAGACTGCCTCGCTCTCTCCCTCGCTCAGACTGCCTCGCTCTCACTCTCTCCCTCGCTCAGACTGTCTTGCTCTCGCTCTCCCTCTCTCCCCAGCTCAGACTGTCTCGCTCTCGATCTCCTTCTCTTGCCCGCTCAGACTGTCTCGCTCTCGCACTCCCTCTCTCCCCGCTCAGACTGTCTCGCTCTCTCTCTCTCTCCCTCTCAAGCTGTCTCGCTCTCTCTCACTCCCTCTCTCAGGCTGTCTCGCACTCGCTCTCTCTCTCCCTCGATCAGACTGTCTCTCTCTCTCACTCCCTCGCTCAGGCTGCCTCGCTCTCGCTCTCTAGCTCCCTCACTCAGACTGCCTCGCTTTCACTCTCTCTCTCCCTCGCTCAGACTGCCTCACTCTCGCTCTCTCGCTCCCTCGCTCAGACTGCCTTGCTCTCGCGCTCTCTCCCTCTCCCCTGCTCAGACTGTCTCGCTCTTGCTCTCCTCCGCTCAGACTGTGTCGCTCTCGCTCTCCCTCTCTCCCCCGCTCAGACTGTCTCGCTCTCGCATTCCCTCTCTCCCTTCCTCAGACTGTCTTGATCTCTCACTCCCTCGCTCAGGCTGCCTCGTTCTTGCTCTCTCTCTCCCTCTCTAAGACTGCCTCACTCTCGCTCTCTCTCCCTCGCTCAGACTGCCGCGCTCTCGCTCTCTCCCTCGCTCAGACTGTCTCGCTCTCGCTCTCTCTCTCTCCCTCGCTCAGACTGTCTCGCTCTGGATCTCTCCCTCGCTCAGACTGTCTCACTCTCGCTCTCTCTCTCCCTTGCTCAGACTGCCTCGCTCTTGCTCTCTCTCTCTCCCTCGCTCAGACTGCCTCGCTATCGCTCTCTCACCCCTCGCTTAGACTGCCTCACTCTCGCTCTCTCCCTTGCTCAGAATGCCTCACACTTGCACTCTGCCTCGCTCAGACTGCCTCGCTCTCGCTCCCTCTCTCCCTCGCTCAGACTGTCTCGCTCTCGCTCTCTCTCTCCCTCGCTCAGACTGTCTCAATCTCGCTCTCTCTCTCCCTCGCTCAGACTGTCTCACTCTCGCTCTCTCTCTCCCCCGCCCAGACTGTCTCACTCTTGCTCTCCCTCTCTCCCTCGCTCAGACTGTCTCGCTCTCGCTCTCTTTCTCCCTCGCTCAGACTGTCTCGCTCTCTCTCTCCCTCGCTCAGACTGTCTCACTCTCGCTCTCCCTTGCTCACACTGTCTCGCTCTCTCTCTCGCTCCCTCTCTCAGGCTGTCTCACTCCCTCTCTCTCCTTCTCTCAGGCTGTCTCACTCCCTCTCTCTCCCTCTCTCAGGCTGTCTCGGCTCTCCCTCTCTCCCTCTCTCAGGCTGTCTCGGATCTCCATCTATCTCCCTCTCTCAGTCTGTCTCGCTCTCTCTCTTCCTCTATCAGGCTTGGTCGCTCGCTCTATCTCCCACTCTCTATCTCCCTCACTCAAGCTGTCTCTCTCTCTCTCCCTCTCCGTCTCTCAGGCTGTCTCGGCTCTCCCTCTTTCGCCCTCTCTCAGGCTGTCTCGGATCTCCGTCTATCTCCCTCTCTCAGTCTGTCTCGCTCTCTCTCTCCCTCTCTCAGACTGTGTCGCTCGCTCTCTCTCTCTCCCACTCTGTCTCTCCCTCACTCAAGCTGTCTCTCTCTCTCTCCCTCTCCGTCCCTCAGGCTGTCTCGCTCTATCTCTCTCTCTCTCTCCCTCTCCCAAACTGTCTCACTCTCTCCCTCTCTCTCCATCGCTCAGACTGTCTCACTCTCGCTCTCCCTCGCTCAGACTGTCTCGCTCTCGCTCTCTCTCTCCCTCTCTCAGACTGTCTCGCTCCTGCTCTCTCTCTCCCTCGCTCAGACTGTCTCACTCTCGCTCTCCCTCGCTCAGACTGTCTCGCTCTCGCTCTCTCTCTCCCTCTCTCAGGCTGTCTCACTCTCTATCTCTCAGGCTGTCTCGCTCTCTCTCTTGCTCCCTCTCTCAGGCTGTCTCACACTCTCTCTCTCACTCCCTCTCTCAGGCTGTCTCACACTCTCTCTCTCACTCCCTTTCTCAAACTGTCTCGCTCTCTCTCTCTCGCGGTGTCGCTGTCTCTCTCTCGCTCCCCCGCTCAGACTGTCTCGCTCCCGTTCTCCCTCTCTCCCCGCTCAGACTTTCTCACTCTCGCTCTCTCTCGCCCTCGCTCAGCCTGCCTCGCTCTAGCTCACTCTCTCCCTCGCTCAGACTGCCTCGTTCTCGCTCTCTCTCCCTCCCTCACTCACTCAGACTGCCTCGCTCTCGCTCTCTCCCTCGCTCAGACTGCCTCGCTCTCGCTCTCTCCCTTGCTCAGACTGCCTCACTCTCGCACTCTCCCCCGCTCAGACTGTCTCGCTCTCGCTCTCGCTCTCTCCCCCGCTCAGACTGTCTCACTCTCGCTCTCTCCCCCGCTCAGACTGTCTCGCACTCGCTCTCCCTCTCTCCCCCCAGCTCAGACTGTCTCGCTCTCGCTCTGTCTCTACCCTCGCTCAGACTGTCTCTCTCTCTCTCACTCCCTAGCTGAGGCTGCCTCGCTCTCGCTCACTAACTCCCTCACTCAGACTGCCTCGCTCTCGCTCTCTCTCTCCCTTGCTCAGACTGCCTCGCTCTCGCTCTCCTGCTCCCTCGCTCAGACTGCCTTGGTCTCGCGCTCTCTCCCTCGCCCCTGCTCAGACTGTCTGGCTCTCACTCTCCCCTGCTCAGACTGCCTCGCTCTCGCTCTCCCTCTCTCCCCCGGTCAGACTGTCTCGCTCTCACTCTCCCTCTCTCCCCCGCTCAGACTGTCTTGCTCTCGCTCTCCCTCTCTCCCCCGCTCAGACTGTCTTGCTCTCGCTCTCCCTCTCTCCCCCGCTCAGACTGTCTCGCTCTCGCTCTCCCTCGCTCAGACTGTCTCGCTCATGATCTCTCTCTCCGTCGCTCAGACTGTCTCGATCTCTCACTCCCTCGCTCAGGCTGCCTCGCTCTTGCTCTCTCTCTCCCTTGCTCAGACTGCCTCGCTCTCGCTCTCTGTCCCTCGCTCAGACTGCCTCGCTCTCGCCCTCTCGCTTCCTTGCTCAGACTGCCTCGCTCTCTCCCTCGCTCAGACTGCCTCGCTCTCACTCTCTCCCTCGCTCAGACTGTCTTGCTCTCGCTCTCCCTCTCTCCCCCGCACAGACTGTCTCGCTCTCGCTCTCCCTCTCTCTCCCGCTCAGACTGTCTCGCTCTCGCTCTCCCTCTCTCCCCCGCTCAGACTGTCTCGCTCTTGCTCTCCCTCTCTCCCCCGCTCAGACTGTCTCACTCGCGCTGTCCCTCTCTCCCCCGCCCAGACTGTCTCGCACTCGCTCTTCCTCTCTCCCCCACTCAGACTGTCTCACTCTCACTCTCTCCCCCGCTCAGACTGTCTCGCACTCGCTCTCTCTCTCCCTCGATCAGACTGTCTCTCTCTCTCACTCCCTCGCTCAGACTGCCTCACTCTCGCTCTCTCGCTCCCTCGCTCAGACTGCCTTGCTCTCGCGCTCTCTCCCTCTCCCCTGCTCAGACTGTCTCGCTCTTGCTCTCCTCCGCTCAGACTGTGTCGCTCTCGCTCTCCCTCTCTCCCCCGCTCAGACTGTCTCGCTCTCGCATTCCCTCTCTCCCTTCCTCAGACTGTCTTGATCTCTCACTCCCTCGCTCAGGCTGCCTCGTTCTTGCTCTCTCTCTCCCTCTCTAAGACTGCCTCACTCTCGCTCTCTCTCCCTCGCTCAGACTGCCGCGCTCTCGCTCTCTCCCTCGCTCAGACTGTCTCGCTCTCGCTCTCTCTCTCTCCCTCGCTCAGACTGTCTCGCTCTGGATCTCTCCCTCGCTCAGACTGTCTCACTCTCGCTCTCTCTCTCCCTTGCTCAGACTGCCTCGCTCTTGCTCTCTCTCGCCCTCGCTCAGCCTGCCTCGCTCTAGCTCACTCGCTCCCTCGCTCTGACTGCCTCGTTCTCGCTCTCTCTCTCTCCCTCGCTCAGACTGCCTCGCTATCGCTCTCTCACCCCTCGCTTAGACTGCCTCACTCTCGCTCTCTCCCTTGCTCAGAATGCCTCACACTTGCACTCTGCCTCGCTCAGACTGCCTCGCTCTCGCTCCCTCTCTCCCTCGCTCAGACTGTCTCGCTCTCGCTCTCTCTCTCCCTCGCTCAGACTGTCTCAATCTCGCTCTCTCTCTCCCTCGCTCAGACTGTCTCACTCTCGCTCTCTCTCTCCCCCGCCCAGACTGTCTCACTCTTGCTCTCCCTCTCTCCCTCGCTCAGACTGTCTCGCTCTCGCTCTCTTTCTCCCTCGCTCAGACTGTCTCGCTCTCTCTCTCCCTCGCTCAGACTGTCTCACTCTCGCTCTCCCTCGCTCAGACTGTCTCGCTCTCGCTCTCTCTCCCTCTCTCAGGCTGTCTCACTCTCTCTCTCTTGCTCCCTCTCTCAGGCTGTCTCACTCTCTCTCTCTTGCTCCCTCTCTCAGGCTGTCTCACACTCTCTCTCTCACTCCCTCTCTCAAACTGTCTCGCTCTCTCTCTCTCGCTCCCTCTCTCAGGCGGTGTCGCTGTCTCTCTCTCGCTCCCTCTCTCAGGCTGTCTCGCTCTCTCTCTCTCTCGCTCCCTCTCTCAGGCTGTCTCGCACTCTCTCGCTCCCTCTCTCAGGATGTCTCGCTCTCTCTCTCTCGCTCCCTCTCTCAGGCTGTCTCGCTCTCCCTCTCTCAGGCTGTCTCGCTCTCTCTCTCGCTCTCCCTCTCTCAGGCTGTCTCGCTCTCTCACTCTCTCTCCCTCTCTCAGACTGTCTCGCTCTCTCACTTTCACTCAGGCTCTCTCGCTCTCTCTCTCCCTCTTTCAGGCTGTCTTGCTGTCTCTGTCTCTCTCCCTCAGGCTGTCTCGCTCTCTCTCTCTCCCTTTCTCAGGCTGTCTTGCTCTCTCTGTCTCTCTCCCTCAGGCTGTCTCGCTCTCCCTCTCTCCCCCGCTCAGACTGTCTCGCTCCCGTTCTCCCTCTCTCCCCGCTCAGACTTTCTCACTCTCGCTCTCTCTCAACCTCGCTCAGCCAGCCTCGCTCTAGCTCACTCTCTCCCTCGCTCAGACTGCCTCGTTCTCACTCTCTCTCTCTCCCTCGCTCAGACTGCCTCACTCTCGCTCTCTCCCTCGCTCAGACTGCCTCGCTCTCGCTCTCTCGCTTGCTCAGACTGCCTCACTCTCGCACTCTCCCTCGCTCAGACTGCCTCGCTCTCGCTCTCCCTCTCTCCCCTGCTCAGACTGTTTCGCTCTCGCTCTGTCTCTACCCTCGCTCAGACTGTCTCTCTCTCTCACTCCCTCGCTCAGGCTGCCTCGCTCTCACTCTCTCTCTCCCTTGCTCAGACTGCCTCGCTCTCGCTCTCCTGCTCCCTCGCTCAGACTGCCTTGGTCTCGCGCTCTCTCCCTCGCCCCTGCTCAGACTGTCTCGCTCTCGCTCTCCCCCGCTCAGACTGCCTCGCTCTCGCTCTCCCTCTCTCCCCCGCTCAGACTGTCTCGTTCTCGCTCTCCCTCTCTCCCCCGCTCAGACTGTCTTGCTCTCGCTCTCCCTCTCTCCCCCGCTCAGACTGCCTCGCTCTCGCTCTCTGCCTCGCTCAGACTGCCTCGCTCTCGCTCTCTCGCTTGCTCAGACTGCCTCACTCTCGCACTTTCCCTCGCTCAGACTGCCTCGCTCTCGCTCTCCCTCTCTCCCCCGCTCAGACTCTCTCACTCTCGCTCTCTCCCCCGCTCAGACTGTCTCGCTCTCGCTCTGTCTCTACCCTCGCTCAGACTGTCTCTCTCTCTCACTCCCTTGCTCAGGCTGCCTCGCTCTCACTCTCTCTCTCCCTTGCTCAGACTGCCTCGCTCTCGCTCTCCTGCTCCCTCGCTCAGACTGCCTTGGTCTCGCGCTCTCTCCCTCGCCCCTGCTCAGACTGTCTCGCTCTCGCTCGCCCCCGCTCAGACTGCCTCGCTCTCGCTCTCCCTCTCTCCCCCGCTCAGACTGTCTCGTTCTCGCTCTCCCTCTCTCCCCCGCTCAGACTGTCTTGCTCTCGCTCTCCCTCTCTCCCCTGCTCAGACTTTCTCACTCTCGCTCTCCCTCTCTCCCCAGCTCAGACTGTCTCGCTCTCCCTCTATCCCCCGCTCAGACGGTCTTGCTCCCGCTCTCCCTCTCTCCCCAGCTCGGACTGTCTCACTCTCGCTCTCCCTCTCTCCCCCGCTCGGACTGTCTCGCTCTCGCTCTCCCTCTCTCCCCCGCTCAGACTGTCTCATTCTCGCGCTCCCGATCTCCCTCGCTCAGACTGTCTCGCTCTCCCTCTCTCCCCCGCTCAGACTGTCTCGCTCTCGCACTCCCGATCTCCCTCGCTCAGACTGTCTCGCTCTCGCTCTCCCTCTCTCCCCCGCTCAGACTATCTCGCTCTCGCTCTCGCTCTCTCTCTCCCTCGCTCAGACTGTCTCGCTCATGATCTCTCTCTCCGTCGCTCAGACTGTCTCGATCTCTCACTCCCTCGCTCAGGCTGCCTCACTCTTGCTCTCTCTCTCCCTCGCTCAGACTGCCTCGCTCTCGCTCTCTGTCCCTCGCTCTCGCCCTCTCACATCCTTGCTCAGACTGCCTCGCTCTCTCCCTCGCTCAGACTGCCTCGCTCTCACTCTCTCCCTCGCTCAGACTGTCTTGCTCTCGCTCTCCCTCTCTCCCCCGCACAGACTGTCTCGCTCTCGCTCTCCCTCTCTCTCCCGCTCAGACTGTCTCACTCTCGCTCTCCCTCTCTCCCCCGCTCAGACTGTCTCACTCACGCTGTCCCTCTCTCCCCCGCCCAGACTGTCTCGCACTCGCTCTTCCTCTCTCCCCCACTCAGACTGTCTCACTCTCCCTCTCTCCCCCCAGCTCAGACTGTCTCGCTCTCGCTCTCTCTCTCCCTCGATCAGACTGTCTCTCTCTCTCACTCCCTCGCTCAGGCTGCCTCGCTCTCGCTCTCTAGCTCCCTCACACAGACTGCCTCGCTCTCACTCTCTCTCTCCCTCGCTCAGACTGCCTCACTCTTGCTCTCTCGCTCCCTCGCTCAGACTGCCTCGTTCTCGCTCTCTCTCTCTCCCTCGCTCAGACTGCCTCGCTATCGCTCTCTCACCCCTCGCTTAGACTGCCTCACTCTCGCTCTCTCCCTTGCTCAGAATGCCTCACACTTGCACTCTGCCTCGCTCAGACTGCCTCGCTCTCGCTCCCTCTCTCCCTCGCTCAGACTGTCTCGCTCTCGCTCTCTCTCTCCCTCGCTCAGACTGTCTCAATCTCGCTCTCTCTCTCCCTCGCTCAGACTGTCTCGCTCTCGCTCTCTCTCTCCCCCGCCCAGGCTGTCTCACTCTTGCTCTCCCTCTCTCCCTCGCTCAGACTGTCTCGCTCTCGCTCTCTTTCTCCCTCGCTCAGACTGTCTCGCTCTCTCTCTCCCTCGCTCAGACTGTCTCACTCTCGCTCTCCCTCGCTCAGACTGTCTCGCTCTCGCTCTCTCTCTCTCTCTCAGGCTGTCTCACTCTCTATCTCTCACTCCCTCTCTCAAACTGTCTCGCTCTCTCTCTCTCGCTCCCTCTCTCAGGCGTTGTCGCTGTCTCTCTCTCGCTCCCTCTCTCAGGCTGTCTCGCTCTCTCTCTCTCTCTCGCTCCCTCTCTCAGGCTGTCTCGCACTCTCTCGCTCCCTCTCTCAGGATGTCTCGCTCTCTCTCTCTCGCTCCCTCTCTCAGGCTGTCTCGCTCTCTCTCTCTCAGGCTGTCTCGCTCTCTCTCTCGCTCTCCCTCTCTCAGGCTGTCTCGCTCTCTCACTCTCAGGCTGTCTCGCTCTCTCTCTCGCTCTCCCTCTTTCAGGCTGTCTCGCTCTCTCACTTTCACTCAGGCTCTCTCGCTCTCTCTCTCCCTCTTTCAGGCTGTCTTGCTGTCTCTGTCTCTCTCCCTCAGGCTGTCTCGCTCTCTCTCTCTCCCTTTCTCAGGCTGTCTTGCTCTCTCTGTCTCTCTCCCTCAGGCTGTCTCGCTCTCGCTCTCCCTCTCTCCCCCGCTCAGACTGTCTCGCTCCCGTTCTCCCTCTCTCCCCGCTCAGACTTTCTCACTCTCGCTCTCTCTCGCCCTCGCTCAGCCTGCCTCGCTCTAGCTCACTCTCTCCCTCGCTCAGACTGCCTCGCTCTCGCTCTCTCCCTCGCTCAGACTGCCTCGCTCTCGCTCTCTCGCTTGCTCAGACTGCCTCACTCTCGCACTCTCCCTCGCTCAGACTGCCTCGCTCTCGCTCTCCCTCTCTCCCCCGCTCAGACTCTCTCACTCTCGCTCTCTCCCCCGCTCAGACTGTCTCGCTCTCGCTCTGTCTCTACCCTCACTCAGACTGTCTCTCTCTCACTCCCTCGCTCAGGCTGCCTCGCTCTCACTCTCTCTCGCCCTTGCTCAGACTGCCTCGCTCTCGCTCTCCTGCTCCCTCGCTCAGACTGCCTTGGTCTCGCGCTCTCTCCCTCGCCCCTGCTCAGACTGTCTCGCTCTCGCTCTCCCTCTCTCCCCCGCTCAGACTGTCTCGTTCTCGCTCTCCCTCTCTCCCCCGCTCAGACTGTCTTGCTCTCGCTCTCCCTCTCTCCCCAGCTCGGACTGTCTCACTCTCGCTCTCCCTCTCTCCCCCGCTCAGACTGTCTCGCTCTCGCTCTCCCTCTCTCCCCCGCTCAGACTGTCTCGTTCTCGCGCTCCCGATCTCCCTCGCTCAGACTGTCTCACTCTCCCTCTCTCCCCCGCTCAGACTATCTCGCTCTCGATCTCTCTCTCCGTCGCTCAGACTGTCTCGATCTCTCACTCCCTCGCTCAGGCGGCCTCGCTCTTGCTCTCTCTCTCCCTCGCTCAGACTGCCTTGGTCTCGCTCTCTGTCCCTCGCTCTCGCCCTCTCACTTCATTGCTCAGACTGCCTCGCTCTCTCCCTCGCTCAGACTGCCTCGCTCTCACTCTCTCCCTCGCTCAGACTGTCTTGCTCTCGCTCTCCCTCTCTCCCCCGCACAGACTGTCTCGCTCTCGCTCTCCCTCTCTCTCCCGCTCAGACTGTCTCACTCTCGCTCTCCCTCTCTCCCCCGCTCAGACTGTCTCACTCACGCTGTCCCTCTCTCCCCCGCCCAGACTGTCTCGCACTCGCTCTTCCTCTCTCCCCCACTCAGACTGTCTCACTCTCCCTCTCTCGCCCCAGCTCAGACTGTCTCGCTCTCGCTCTCTCTCTCCCTCGATCAGACTGTCTCTCTCTCACTCCCTCGCTCAGGCTGCCTCGCTCTCGCTCTCTAGCTCCCTCACTCAGACTGCCTCGCTCTCACTCTCTCTCTCCCTCGCTCAGACTGCCTCACTCTCGCTCTCTCGCTCCCTCGCTCAGACTGCCTTGCTCTCGCGCTCTCTCCCTCTCCCCTGCTCAGACTGTCTCGTTCTCGCTCTCCTCCGCTCAGACTGTGTCGCTCTCGCTCTCCCTCTCTCCCCCGCTCAGACTGTCTTGCTCTCGCTCTCCCCCGCTCAGAATGTCTCGCTGTCGCTCTCTCTCTCCATCGCTCAGACTGTCTCGATCTCACACTCCCTCGCTCAGGCTGCCTCGTACTTGCTCTCTCTCTCCCTCTCTCAGACTGCCTCACTCTCGCTCTCTCTCCCTCGCTCAGACTGCCTCGCTCTCGCCCTCTCGCTTCCTTGCTCAGACTGCCTCGCTCTCGCTCTCTCCCTCGCTCAGACTGCCTCGCTCTCGCTCTCTCCCTCGCTCAGACTGTCTCGCTCTCGCTCTCTCTCCCTCGCTCAGACTGTCTCGCTCTGGATCTCTCCCTCGCTCAGACTGTCTCACTCTCGCTCTCTCTCTCCCTTGCTCAGACTGCCTTGCTCTCGCTGTCTCTCGCCCTCGCTCAGCCTGCCTCGCTCTAGCTCACTCGCTCCCTCGCTCAGACTGCCTCGTTCTTGCTCTCTCTCTCCCTCGCTCAGACTGCCTCGCTATCGCTCACTCCCCCCTTGCTTAGACTGCCTCACTCTTGCTCTCTCCCTTGCTCAGACTGCCTCACACTCGCACTCTCCCTCGCTCAGACTGCCTCGCTCTCGCTCCCTCTCTCCCTCGCTCAGACTGACTCGCTCTCGCTCTCCCTCTCTCGCCTGCTCAGACTGTCTCGCTCTTGCTTTCTCTCTCCCTCACTCAGACTGTCTCGCTCTCGATCTCTCTCTCCGTCGCTCAGACTGTCTCGATCTCTCACTCCCTCGCTCAGGCTGCCTCGCTCTCACTCTCTCCCTCGCTCAGACTGCCTCGCTCTCGCTCTCTCTCCCTCGCTCAGACTGCCTCGCTCTCGCCCTCTCGCTTCCTTGCTCAGACTGCCTTTCTCTCTCCCTCGCTCAGACTGTCTCGCTCTCGATCTCTCTCTCCCACGCACAGGCTGTCTCGCTCTCTCACTCTCTCTCCCTCGCTCACACTGTCTCGCTCTCTCTCTCGCTCCCTCTCTCAGGCTGTCTCGCTCTCTCTCTCGCTCCCTCTCTCAGGCTGTCTCGCTCTCTCTCTCGCTCCCTCTCTCAGGCTGTCTCGCTCCCTCTCTCTCCCTCTCTCAGGCTGTCTCACTCCCTCTCTCTCCCTCTCTCAGGCTGTCTCGCTCTCTCTCTCTCCCTCTCTCAATCTGTCTCGCTCTGTCTCTCTCTCTCCCTCTCTCAGGCTGTCTCGCTCTCTCTCTCTCTCTCCGTCCCTCTCCCTCTCTCAGGCTGTCTCGCTCTCTCTTTCCCTCTCTGTTTCTCAGGCTGTCTCGCTCTCTCTTTCACTCCCTCTCCCTCTCTCAGGCTGTCTCGCTCTCTCTTTCACTCCCTCTCCCTCTCTCAGGCTGTCTCGCTCTATCTCTCTCCCCCTCTCCCAGGCTGTCTCGCTCTCTCCCTCTCTCAGGCTGTCTCGCTCTCTCTCTCGCTCCCTCTCTCAGGCTGTCTCGCTCCCTCTCTCTCCCTCTCTCAGGCTGTCTCACTCCCTCTCTCTCCCTCTCTCAGGCTGTCTCACTCCCTCTCTCTCCCTCTCTCAGGCTGTCTCGCTCTCTCTCTCTCCCTCTCTCAATCTGTCTCGCTCTGTCTCTCTCTCTCCCTCTCTCAGGCTGTCTCGCTCTCTCTCTCTCTCGCCGTCCCTCTCCCTCTCTCAGGCTGTCTCGCTCTCTCTTTCCCTCTCTGTTTCTCAGGCTGTCTCGCTCTCTCTTTCACTCCCTCTCCCTCTCTCAGGCTGTCTCGCTCTATCTCTCTCCCCCTCTCCCAGGCTGTCTCGCTCTCTCCCTCTCTCAGGCTGTCTCGGATCTCCGTCTCTCTCCCTCTCTCAGTCTATCTCGCTCTCTCTCTTCCTCTATCAGGCTGTGTCGCTCGCTCGCTCTCTCCCACTCTCTATCTCCCTCACTCAAGCTGTCTCTCTCTCTCTCTCCCTCTCCGTCTCTCAGGCTGTCTCACTCTCTCTTTCTCTCACTCTCCCTCTCTCAGCCTGTCTCGCTCTATCTCTCTCTCTCTCTCCCTCTCCCGGACTGTCTCACTCTCTCCCTCTCTCTCCCTCTTTCAGGCTGTCTCGCTCTTTCTCTCGCTCTTTCACTCTCTCAGGCTGTCTCGCTCTCTCTCTCGCTCCCTCTCTCAGGCTGTCTCGCTCTCTCTCTCGCTCCCTCTCTCAGGCTGTCTCGCTCCCTCGCTCTCCCTCTCTCAGGCTGTCTCACTCCCTCTCTCTCCCTCTCTCAGGCTGTCTCACTCCCTCTCTCTCCCTCTCTCAGGCTGTCTCACTCCCTCTCTCTCCCTCTCTCAGGCTGTCTCGCTCTCTCTCTCTCTCCCTCTCTCAATCTGTCTCGCTCTGTCTCTCTCTCTCCCTCTCTCAGGCTGTCTCGCTCTCTCTCTCTCTCTCCGTCCCTCTCCCTCTCTCAGGCTGTCTCGCTCTCTCTTTCCCTCTCTGTTTCTCAGGCTGTCTCGCTCTCTCTTTCACTCCCTCTCCCTCTCTCAGGCTGTCTCGCTCTCTCTTTCACTCCCTCTCCCTCTCTCAGGCTGTCTCGCTCTATCTCTCTCCCCCTCTCCCAGGCTGTCTCGCTCTCTCCCTCTCTCAGGCTGTCTCGCTCTCTCTCTCGCTCCCTCTCTCAGGCTGTCTCGCTCCCTCTCTCTCCCTCTCTCAGGCTGTCTCACTCCCTCTCTCTCCCTCTCTCAGGCTGTCTCACTCCCTCTCTCTCCCTCTCTCAGGCTGTCTCGCTCTCTCTCTCTCCCTCTCTCAATCTGTCTCGCTCTGTCTCTCTCTCTCCCTCTCTCAGGCTGTCTCGCTCTCTCTCTCTCTCGCCGTCCCTCTCCCTCTCTCAGGCTGTCTCGCTCTCTCTTTCCCTCTCTGTTTCTCAGGCTGTCTCGCTCTCTCTTTCACTCCCTCTCCCTCTCTCAGGCTGTCTCGTTCTATCTCTCTCCCCCTCTCCCAGGCTGTCTCGCTCTCTCCCTCTCTCAGGCTGTCTCGGATCTCCGTCTCTCTCCCTCTCTCAGTCTATCTCGCTCTCTCTCTTCCTCTATCAGGCTGTGTCGCTCGCTCGCTCTCTCCCACTCTCTCTCTCCCTCACTCATGCTGTCTCTCTCTCTCTCTCCCTCTCCGTCTCTCAGGCTGTCTCACTCTCTCTTTCTCTCACTCTCCCTCTCTCAGCCTGTCTCGCTCTATCTCTCTCTCTCTCCCTCTCCCAGACTGTCTCACTCTCTCCCTCTCTCTCCCTCTTTCAGGCTGTCTCGCTCTTTCTCTCGCTCTTTCACTCTCTCAGGCTGTCTCTCTCTCTCTCTCTCTCTCCCTCTCTCAGGCTGTCTCGGATCTCCCTCTCTCTCCCTCTCTCAGGCTGTGTCGCTCGCTCTCTCTCTCTCCCACTCTCTCTCTCCCTTACTCAAGCTGTCTCGCTCTCTCTCCCTCTCCGTCTCTCAGGCTGTCTCGCTCTATCTCTCTCTCTCTCTCCCTCTCCCAGACTGTCTCACTCTCTCCCTCTCTCTCCCTCGCTCAGACTGTCTCACACTCGCTCCCCTCACTCAGACTGTCTCGTTCTCGCTCTCTCTCTCCCTCGCTCAGACTGTCTCGCTCTCGCTCTCTCTCTCCCTCGCTCAGACTGTCTCACACTCGCTCCCCTCACTCAGACTGTCTCGTTCTCGCTCTTCCTCTATCAGGCTGTGTCGCTCGCTCTCTCTCTCTCCCACTCTCTCCCTCACTCAAGCTGTCTCTCTCTCTCTCTCCCTCTCCGTCTCTCAGGCTGTCTCACTCTCTCTTTCTCTCACTCTCACTCTCTCAGCCTGTCTCGCTCTATCTCTCTCTCTCTCTCCCTCTCCCGGACTGTCTCACTCTCTCTCTCTCTCGCCTCATCTCTCAGGCTGTCTCACTCTCTCTTTCTCTCACTCTCACTCTCTCAGCCTGTCTCGCTCTATCTCTCTCTCTCTCTCCCTCTCCCGGACTGTCTCTCTCTCTCTCTCTCGCGCTCCCTCTCTCAGACTGTCTCGCACTCTCTCGCTCCCGCTCTCAGGATGTCTCGCTCTCTCTCTCTCTCTCCCTCTCCCGGACTGTCTCACTCTCTCTCTCTCTTGCCTCATCTCTCAGGCTGTCTCACTCTCTCCCTCTCTCTCCCTCTCTCAGGCTGTCTCGCTCTCTCTCTCGCGCTCCCTCTCTCAGACTGTCTCGCACTCTCTCGCTCCCTCTCTCAGGATGTCTCGCTCTCTCTCTCTCGCTCCCTCTCTCAGGCTGTCTCGCTCTCTCTCTCTCAGGCTGTCTCGTTCTCTCTCTCTCAGGCTGTCTCGCTCTCTCTCTCTCAGGCTGTCTCGCTCTCTCTCTCGCTCTCCCTCTCTCAGGCTGTCTCGCTCTCTCACTCTCTCTCCTTCTCTCAGGCTGTCTCGCTCTCTCACTTTCACTCAGGCTGTCTCGCTCTCTATCGCTCCCTCTCTCAGGCTGTCTTGCTCTCTCTGTCTCTCTCCCTCAGGCTGTCTCGCTCTCGCTCTCCCTCTCTCCCCCGCTCAGACTGTCTCGCTCCTGTTCTCCCTCTCTCCCCCGCTCAGACTTTCTCACTCTTGCTCTCTCTCGCCCTCGCTCAGCCTGCCTCGCTCTAGCTCACTCTCTCCCTCGCTCAGACTGCCTCGTTCTCACTCTCTCTCTCTCCCTCGCTCAGACTGCCTTGCTCTCGCTCTCTCCCTCGCTCAGACTGCCTCGCTCTCGCCCTTGCTCAGACTGCCTCACTCTCACTCTCTCCCCCGCTCAGACTGTCTCGCTCTCGCTCTCCCTCTCTCCCCCGCTCAGACTGTCTCGCTCTCGCTCTCTCCCCCGCTCAGACTGTCTCGCACTCGCTCTCCCTCTCTCCCCCACTCAGACTGTCTCACTCTCCCTCTCGCCCCCCAGCTCAGACTGTCTCGCTCTCGCTCTGTCTCTACCCTCGCTCAGACTGTCTCTCTCTCTCTCTCCCTCTCTCAGGCTGTCTCGCTCTCTCTCTCTCTCCCTCCTTCTCCCTCTCTCAGGTTGTCTTGCTCTCTCTCTCCCTTGCCGTCTCTCAGGCTGTCTCGCTCCCTCTTTCTCTCTCTCTCCCTCTCTCCCTCTCTCAGGCTGTCTCGCTCTCTCCCTCTCTCTCTCTCCCTCTCCCAGGCTGTCTCGCTCTCTCCCACTCTCTCCATCTCTCAAGCTGTCTCGCTCTCTCTCTCTCTCCCTCTCTCAGGCTGTCTCGCTCGCTCTCTCTCTCTCCCACTCTCTCTCTCCCTCGCTCAAGCTGTCTCTCTCTCTCTCTCCCTCTCCGTCTCTCAGGCTGTCTTACTCTCTCTGTCGCTCTCCCTCAGGCTGTCTCGCTCTCCCTCTCTCCCCCGCTCAGACTGTCTCACTCCCGTTCTCCCTCTCTCCCCGCTCAGACTTTCTCACTCTCGCTCTCTCTCACCCTCGCTCAGCCTGCCTCGCTCTAGCTCACTCTCTCCCTCGTTCAGACTGCCTCGTTCTCACTCTCTCTCTCTCCCTCGCTCAGACTGCCTCACTCTCGCTCTCTCCCTCGCTCAGACTGCCTCGCTCTCGCTCTCTCGCTTGCTCAGACTGCCTCACTCTCGCACTCTCCCTCGCTCAGACTGCCTCGCTCTCGCTCTCCCTCTCTCCCCTGCTCAGACTGTCTCGCTCTCGCTCTGCCTCTACCCTCGCTCAGACTGTCTCTCTCTCTCACTCCCTCGCTCAGGCTGCCTCGCTCTCACTCTCTCTCTCCCTTGCTCAGACTGCCTCGCTCTCGCTCTCCTGCTCCCTCGCTCAGACTGCCTTGGTCTCGCGCTCTCTCCCTCGCCCCTGCTCAGACTGTCTCGCTCTCGCTCTCCCCCGCTCAGACTGCCTCGCTCTCGCTCTCCCTCTCTCCCCCGCTCAGACTGTCTCGTTCTCGCTCTCCCTCTCTCCCCCGCTCAGACTGTCTTGCTCTCGCTCTCCCTCTCTCCCCCGCTCAGACTGCCTCGCTCTCGCACTCTGCCTCGCTCAGACTGCCTCGCTCTCGCTCTCTCGCTTGCTCAGACTGCCTCACTCTCGCACTTTCCCTCGCTCAGACTGCCTCGCTCTCGCTCTCCCTCTCTCCCCCGCTCAGACTCTCTCACTCTCGCTCTCTCCCCCGCTCAGACTGTCTCGCTCTCGCTCTGTCTCTACCCTCGCTCAGACTGTCTCTCTCTCTCACTCCCTCGCTCAGGCTGCCTCGCTCTCACTCTCTCTCTCCCTTGCTCAGACTGCCTCGCTCTCGCTCTCCTGCTCCCTCGCTCAGACTGCCTTGGTCTCGCGCTCTCTCCCTCGCCCCTGCTCAGACTGTCTCGCTCTCGCTCTCCCCCGCTCAGACTGCCTCGCTCTCGCTCTCCCTCTCTCCCCCGCTCAGACTGTCTCGTTCTCGCTCTCCCTCTCTCCCCCGCTCAGACTGTCTTGCTCTCGTCTCCCTCTCTCCCCTGCTCAGACTTTCTCACTCTCGCTCTCCCTCTCTCCCCAGCTCAGACTGTCTCGCTCTCCCTCTATCCCCCGCTACTTTCTCACTCTCGCTCTCCCTCTCTCCCCAGCTCAGACTGTCTCGCTCTCCCTCTATCCCCCGCTCAGACAGTCTTGCTCCCGCTCTCCCTCTCTCCCCAGCTCGGACTGTCTCACTCTCGCTCTCCCTCTCTCCCCCGCTCGGACTGTCTCGCTCTCGCTCTCCCTCTCTCCCCCGCTCAGACTGTCTCATTCTCGCGCTCCCGATCTCCCTCGCTCAGACTGTCTCGCTCTCCCTCTCTCCCCCGCTCAGACTGTCTCGCTCTCGCACTCCCGATCTCCCTCGCTCAGACTGTCTCGCTCTCGCTCTCCCTCTCTCCCCCGCTCAGACTATCTCGCTCTCGCTCTCTCTCTCCCTCGCTCAGACTGTCTCGCTCATGATCTCTCTCTCCGTCGCTCAGACTGTCTCGATCTCTCACTCCCTCGCTCAGGCTGCCTCGCTCTTGCTCTCTCTCTCCCTCGCTCAGACTGCCTCGCTCTCGCTCTCTGTCCCTCGCTCTCGCCCTCTCACATCCTTGCTCAGACTGCCTCGCTCTCTCCCTCACTCAGACTGCCTCGCTCTCACTCTCTCCCTCGCTCAGACTGTCTTGCTCTCGCTCTCCCTCTCTCCCCCGCACAGACTGTCTCGCTCTCGCTCTCCCTCTCTCCCGCTCAGACTGTCTCACTCTCGCTCTCCCTCTCTCCCCCGCTCAGACTGTCTCACTCACGCTGTCCCTCTCTCCCCCGCCCAGACTGTCTCGCACTCGCTCTTCCTCTCTCCCCCACTCAGACTGTCTCACTCTCCCTCTCTCCCCCCAGCTCAGACTGTCTCGCTCTCGCTCTCTCTCTCCCTCGATCAGACTGTCTCTCTCTCTCACTCCCTCGCTCAGGCTGCCTCGCTCTCGCTCTCTAGCTCCCTCACACAGACTGCCTCGCTCTCACTCTCTCTCTCCCTCGCTCAGACTGCCTCACTCTTGCTCTCTCGCTCCCTCGCTCAGACTGCCTCGTTCTCGCTCTCTCTCTCTCCCTCGCTCAGACTGCCTCGCTATCGCTCTCTCACCCCTCGCTTAGACTGCCTCACTCTCGCTCTCTCCCTTGCTCAGAATGCCTCACACTTGCACTCTGCCTCGCTCAGACTGCCTCGCTCTCGCTCCCTCTCTCCCTCGCTCAGACTGTCTCGCTCTCGCTCTCTCTCTCCCTCGCTCAGACTGTCTCAATCTCGCTCTCTCTCTCCCTCGCTCAGACTGTCTCGCTCTCGCTCTCTCTCTCCCTCGCTCAGACTGTCTCGCTCTCGCTCTCTCTCTCCCTCGCTCAGACTGTCTCAATCTCGCTCTCTCTCTCCCTCGCTCAGACTGTCTCGCTCTCGCTCTCCCTCTCTCCCCCGCTCAGACTCTCTCACTCTCGCTCTCTCCCCCGCTCAGACTGTCTCGCTCTCGCTCTGTCTCTACCCTCACTCAGACTGTCTCTCTCTCTCACTCCCTCGCTCAGGCTGCCTCGCTCTCACTCTCTCTCGCCCTTGCTCAGACTGCCTCGCTCTCGCTCTCCTGCTCCCTCGCTCAGACTGCCTTGGTCTCGCGCTCTCTCCCTCGCCCCTGCTCAGACTGTCTCGCTCTCGCTCTCCCCCGCTCAGACTGCCTCGCTCTCGCTCTCCCTCTCTCCCCCGCTCAGACTGTCTCGTTCTCGCTCTCCCTCTCTCCCCCGCTCAGACTGTCTTGCTCTCGCTCTCCCTCTCTCCCCCGCTCAGACTGCCTCGCTCTCGCTCTCTCCCTCGCTCAGACTGCCTCGCTCTCGCTCTCTCGCTTGCTCAGACTGCCTCACTCTCGCACTTTCCCTCGCTCAGACTGCCTCGCTCTCGCTCTCCCTCTCTCCCCCGCTCAGACTCTCTCACTCTCGCTCTCTCCCCCGCTCAGACTGTCTCGCTCTCGCTCTGCCTCTACCCTCGCTCAGACTGTCTCTCTCTCTCACTCCCTCGCTCAGGCTGCCTCGCTCTCACTCTCTCTCTCCCTTGCTCAGACTGCCTCGCTCTCGCTCTCCTGCTCCCTCGCTCAGACTGCCTTGGTCTCGCGCTCTCTCCCTCGCCCCTGCTCAGACTGTCTCGCTCTCGCTCTCCCCCGCTCAGACTGCCTCGCTCTCGCTCTCCCTCTCTCCCCCGCTCAGACTGTCTCGTTCTCGCTCTCCCTCTCTCCCCCGCTCAGACTGTCTTGCTCTCGCTCTCCCTCTCTCCCCCGCTCAGACTGCCTCGCTCTCGCTCTCTCCCTCGCTCAGACTGCCTCGCTCTCGCTCTCTCGCTTGCTCAGACTGCCTCACTCTCGCACTTTCCCTCGCTCAGACTGCCTCGCTCTCGCTCTCCCTCTCTCCCCCGCTCAGACTGTCTCGTTCTCGCTCTCCCTCTCTCCCCCGCTCAGACTGTCTTGCTCTCGCTCTCCCTCTCTCCCCTGCTCAGACTTTCTCACTCTCACTCTCCCTCTCTCCCCAGCTCAGACTGTCTCGCTCTCCCTCTATCCCCCGCTCAGACAGTCTTGCTCCCGCTCTCCCTCTCTCCCCAGCTCGGACTGTCTCACTCTCGCTCTCCCTCTCTCCCCCGCTCGGACTGTCTCGCTCTCGCTCTCCCTCTCTCCCCCGCTCAGACTGTCTCGTTCTCGCGCTCCCGATCTCCCTCGCTCAGACTGTCTCGCTCTCCCTCTCTCCCCCGCTCAGACTGTCTCGCTCTCGCACTCCCGATCTCCCTCGCTCAGACTGTCTCGCTCTCGCTCTCCCTCTCTCCCCCGCTCAGACTATCTCGCTCTCGATCTCTCTCTCCGTCGCTCAGACTGTCTCGATCTCTCACTCCCTCGCTCAGGCGGCCTCGCTCTTGCTCTCTCTCTCCCTCGCTCAGACTGCCTTGCTCTCGCTCTCTGTCCCTCGCTCTCGCCCTCTCACTTCCTTGCTCAGACTGCCTCGCTCTCTCCCTCGCTCAGACTGCCTCGCTCTCACTCTCTCCCTCGCTCAGACTGTCTTGCTCTCGCTCTCCCTCTCTCCCCCGCACAGACTGTCTCGCTCTCGCTCTCCCTCTCTCTCCCGCTCAGACTGTCTCACTCTCGCTCTCCCTCTCTCCCCCGCTCAGACTGTCTCACTCACGCTGTCCCTCTCTCCCCCGCCCAGACTGTCTCGCACTCGCTCTTCCTCTCTCCCCCACTCAGACTGTCTCACTCTCCCTCTCTCCCCCCAGCTCAGACTGTCTCGCTCTCGCTCTCTCTCTCCCTCGATCAGACTGTCTCTCTCTCACTCCCTCGCTCAGGCTGCCTCGCTCTCGCTCTCTAGCTCCCTCACTCAGACTGCCTCGCTCTCACTCTCTCTCTCCCTCGCTCAGACTGCCTCACTCTCGCTCTCTCGCTCCCTCGCTCAGACTGCCTTGCTCTCGCGCTCTCTCCCTCTCCCCTGCTCAGACTGTCTCGTTCTCGCTCTCCTCCGCTCAGACTGTGTCGCTCTCGCTCTCCCTCTCTCCCCCGCTCAGACTGTCTTGCTCTCGCTCTCCCCCGCTCAGAATGTCTCGCTGTCGCTCTCTCTCTCCATCGCTCAGACTGTCTCGATCTCACACTCCCTCGCTCAGGCTGCCTCGTTCTTGCTCTCTCTCTCCCTCTCTCAGACTGCCTCACTCTCGCTCTCTCTCCCTCGCTCAGACTGCCTCGCTCTCGCCCTCTCGCTTCCTTGCTCAGACTGCCTCGCTCTCGCTCTCTCCCTCGCTCAGACTGCCTCGCTCTCGCTCTCTCCCTCGCTCAGACTGTCTCGCTCTCGCTCTCTCTCCCTCGCTCAGACGGTCTCGCTCTGGATCTCTCCCTCGCTCAGACTGTCTCACTCTCGCTCTCTCTCTCCCTTGCTCAGACTGCCTTGCTCTCGCTGTCTCTCGCCCTCGCTCAGCCTGCCTCGCTCTAGCTCACTCGCTCCCTCGCTCAGACTGCCTCGTTCTTGCTCTCTCTCTCCCTCGCTCAGACTGCCTCGCTATCGCTCACTCCCCCCTTGCTTAGACTGCCTCACTCTCGCTCTCTCCCTTGCTCAGACTGCCTCACACTCGCACTCTCCCTCGCTCAGACTGCCTCGCTCTCGCTCCCTCTCTCCCTCGCTCAGACTGACTCGCTCTCGCTCTCCCTCTCTCGCCTGCTCAGACTGTCTCGCTCTCGATCTCTCTCTCCGTCGCTCAGACTGCCTCGCTCTCACTCTCTCCCTCGCTCAGACTGCCTCGCTCTCGCTCTCTCTCCCTCGCTCAGACTGCCTCGCTCTCGCCCTCTCGCTTCCTTGCTCAGACTGCCTTGCTCTCTCCCTCGCTCAGACTGTCTCGCTCTCGATCTCTCTCTCCCACGCACAGGCTGTCTCGCTCTCTCACTCTCTCTCCCTCGCTCACACTGTCTCGCTCTCTCTCTCGCTCCCTCTCTCAGGCTGTCTCGCTCTCTCTCTCGCTCCCTCTCTCAGGCTGTCTCGCTCTCTCTCTCGCTCCCTCTCTCAGGCTGTCTCGCTCCCTCTCTCTCCCTCTCTCAGGCTGTCTCACTCCCTCTCTCTCCCTCTCTCAGGCTGTCTCACTCCCTCTCTCTCCCTCTCTCAGGCTGTCTCGCTCTCTCTCTCCCTCTCTCAATCTGTCTCGCTCTGTCTCTCTCTCTCCCTCTCTCAGGCTGTCTCGCTCTCTCTCTCTCTCTCCGTCCCTCTCCCTCTCTCAGGCTGTCTCGCTCTCTCTTTCCCTCTCTGTTTCTCAGGCTGTCTCGCTCTCTCTTTCACTCCCTCTCCCTCTCTCAGGCTGTCTCGCTCTATCTCTCTCTCCCTCTCCCAGGCTGTCTCGCTCTCTCCCTCTCTCAGGCTGTCTCGGATCTCCGTCTCTCTCCCTCTCTCAGTCTATCTCGCTCTCTCTCTTCCTCTATCAGGCTGTGTCGCTCGCTCGCTCTCTCCCACTCTCTATCTCCCTCACTCAAGCTGTCTCTCTCTCTCTCTCCCTCTCCGTCTCTCAGGCTGTCTCACTCTCTCTTTCTCTCACTCTCCCTCTCTCAGCCTGTCTCGCTCTATCTCTCTCTCTCTCTCCCTCTCCCGGACTGTCTCACTCTCTCCCTCTCTCTCCCTCTCTCAGGCTGTCTCGCTCTTTCTCTCGCTCTCTCCCTCTCTCAGGCTGTCTTGCTCTCTCCCTCTCTCTCCCTCTCTCAGGCTGTCTCGGATCTCCCTCTCTCTCCCTCTCTCAGGCTGTCTCGCTCTCTCTCTCCCTCTCTCAGGCTGTGTCGCTCGCTCTCTCTCTCTCCCACTCTCTCTCTCCCTTACTCAAGCTGTCTCGCTCTCTCTCCCTCTCCGTCTCTCAGGCTGTCTCGCTCTATCTCTCTCTCTCTCTCCCTCTCCCAGACTGTCTCACTCTCTCCCTCTCTCTCCCTCGCTCAGACTGTCTCACACTCGCTCCCCTCACTCAGACTGTCTCGTTCTCGCTCTCTCTCTCCCTCGCTCAGACTGTCTCGCTCTCGCTCTCTCTCTCCCTCGCTCAGACTGTCTCACACTCGCTCCCCTCACTCAGACTGTCTCGTTCTCGCTCTTCCTCTATCAGGCTGTGTCGCTCGCTCTCTCTCTCTCCCACTCTCTCTCTCCCTCACTCAAGCTGTCTCTCTCTCTCTCTCCCTCTCCGTCTCTCAGGCTGTCTCACTCTCTCTTTCTCTCACTCTCACTCTCTCAGCCTGTCTCGCTCTATCTCTCTCTCTCTCTCCCTCTCCCGGACTGTCTCACTCTCTCTCTCTCGCCTCATCTCTCAGGCTGTCTCACTCTCTCTTTCTCTCACTCTCACTCTCTCAGCCTGTCTCGCTCTATCTCTCTCTCTCTCTCCCTCTCCCGGACTGTCTCTCTCTCTCTCTCTCGCGCTCCCTCTCTCAGACTGTCTCGCACTCTCTCGCTCCCTCTCTCAGGATGTCTCGCTCTCTCTCTCTCTCTCTCCCTCTCCCGGACTGTCTCACTCTCTCTCTCTCTCGCCTCATCTCTCAGGCTGTCTCACTCTCTCCCTCTCTCTCCCTCTCTCAGGCTGTCTCGCTCTCTCTCTCGCGCTCCCTCTCTCAGACTGTCTCGCACTCTCTCGCTCCCTCTCTCAGGATGTCTCGCTCTCTCTCTCTCGCTCCCTCTCTCAGGCTGTCTCGCTCTCTCTCTCTCAGGCTGTCTCGTTCTCTCTCTCTCAGGCTGTCTCGCTCTCTCTCTCTCAGGCTGTCTCGCTCTCTCTCTCTCAGGCTGTCTCGCTCTCTCACTCTCTCTCCTTCTCTCAGGCTGTCTCGCTCTCTCACTTTCACTCAGGCTGTCTCGCTCTCTCTCGCTCCCTCTCTCAGGCTGTCTTGCTCTCTCTGTCTCTCTCCCTCAGGCTGTCTCGCTCTCGCTCTCCCTCTCTCCCCCGCTCAGACTGTCTCGCTCTCTCTTTCTCTCTCAGGCTGTCTTGCTCTCTCTCTCGCTCTTTCACTCTCTCAGGCTGTCTCACTCTCTCTCTCTCCCCCTCTCTCAGGCTGTCTTGGCTCTCCATCTTGCTCCCTCTCTCAGGCTGTCTCGCTCTCTCTCTCTCAGGCTGTCTCGCTCTCTCTCTCGCTCTCCCTCTCTCAGGCTGTCTCGCTCTCTCTCTCGCTCTCCCTCTCTCAGGCTGTCTCGCTCTCTCTCTCGCTCTCCCTCTCTCAGGCTGTCTCGCTCTCTCACTTTCACTCAGGCTGTCTCGCTCTCTCTCTCCCTCTCTCAGGCTGTCTTGCTCTCTCTGTCTCTCTCCCTCAGGCTGTCTCGCTCTCTCTCGCTCCCTCTCTCAGGCTGTCTTGCTCTCTCTGTCTCTCTCCCTCAGGCTGTCTCGCTCTCGCTCTCCCTCTCTCCCCCGCTCAGACTGTCTCGCTCCCGTTCTCCCTCTCTCCCCCGCTCAGACTTTCTCACTCTCGCTCTCTCTCTCGCCCTCGCTCAGCCTGCCTCGCTCTAGCTCACTCTCTCCCTCGCTCAGACTGCCTCGTTCTCACTCTCTCTCTCTCCCTCGCTCAGACTGCCTCGCTCTCGCTCTCTCCCTCGCTCAGACTGCCTCGCTCTCGCCCTTGCTCAGACTGCCTCACTCTCGCACTCTCCCTTGCTCAGACTTCCTCGCTCTCTCTCTCCCTCTCTCCCCTGCTCAGACTGTCTCGCTCTCGCTCTCCCTCTCTCCCCCGCTCAGACTGTCTCGCTCTCGCTCTCTCCCCCGCTCAGACTGTCTCGCACTCGCTCTCCCTCTCTCCCCCACTCAGACTGTCTCACTCTCCCTCTCACCCCCCAGCTCAGACTGTCTCGCTCTCGCTCTGTCTCTACCCTCGCTCAGACTGTCTCTCTCTCTCTCTCCCTCTCTCAGGCTGTCTCGCTCTCTCTCTCTCTCCCTCCCTCTCCCTCTCTCAGGTTGTCTTGCTCTGTCTCTCCCTCGCCGTCTCTCAGGCTGTCTCGCTCCCTCTTTCTCTCTCTCTCCCTCTCTCCCTCTCTCAGGCTGTCTCGCTCCCTCTCTCTCTCTCTCTCTCTCCCTCTCCCAGGCTGTCTCGCTCTCTCCCACTCTCTCCATCTCTCAAGCTGTCTCGCTCTCTCTCTCTCTCTCCCTCTCTCAGGCTGTCTCGCTCGCTCTCTCTCTCTCCCACTCTCTCTCTCCCTCGCTCAAGCTGTCTCTCTCTCTCTCTCTCCCTCTCCGTCTCTCAGGCTGTCTCGCTCTCTCTTTCTCTCCGTCTCTCAGGCTGTCTCGCTCTCTCTTTCTCTCCCTCTCTCAGGCTGTCTCGCTCTCTCTTTCTCTCCCTCTCTCAGGCTGTCTCGCTCTCTCTCTCTCCCTCGCTCAGGCTGCCTCGCTCTCTCGCTCTATCTCTCTCTCTCTCTCCCTCTCCCAGACAGTCTCACTCTCTCCCTTTCTCTCCCTCTCTGAGGCTGTCTTGCTCCCTCCCTCTCTCTCCCTCTCTCAGTCTGTCTCGCTGTCTCTCTCTCTCTCTCTCTCTCTCAGGCTGTCTCACTCTCTCTCTCTCTCTCAGGCTGTCTCGCTCTCTCTCTTTCTCTCAGGCTGTCTCGCTCTCTCTCTCTCTCTCTCCCTCTCTCAGGCTGTCTCAGTTCTCTCTCTCAGGCTGTCTCACTCTCTCTCTCTCTCTCAGGCTGTCTCGCTCTGTCTCTCTCTCTCCCTCTCTCATGCTGTCTCACTCTCTCTCTCTCTCCGTCCCGCTCCCTCTCTCAGGCTGTCTCGCTCTCTCTTTCCCTCTCTGTTTCTCAGGCTGTCTCGCTCTCTCTTTCACTCCCTCTCCCTCTCTCAGGTTGTCTCGCTCTATCTCTCTCTCCCTCTCCCAGGCTGTCTCGCTCTCTCCCTCTCTCCCTCTCCCAGGCTGTCTCGCTCTCTCCCTCTCTCAGGCTGTCTCGCTCTCTCTCTCTCCCTCTCTCAGGCTGTCTCGCTCTCTCTCTCTCTCACTCTCTCTCCCCCGCTCTCAGGCTGTCTCACTCTCTCTCTCTCTCTCTCCCTCTCTCAGGCTGTCTCGGCTCTCCCTCTCTCTCCCTCTCTCAGGCTGTCTCACTCTCTCTCTCTCTCTCTCCCTCTCTCAGGCTGTCTCGGATCTCCGTCTATCTCCCTCTCTCAGTCTGTCTCACTCTCTCTCTTCCTCTATCAGGCTGTCTCGCTCGCTCTCTCTCTCTCCCACTCTCTCTCTCCCTCGCTCAAGCTGTCTCTCTCTCTCTCTTCCTCTCCGTCTCTCAGGCTGACTCACTCTCTCTTTCTCTCATTCTCCCTCTCTCAGCCTGTCTCGCTCTATCTCTCTCTCTCTCTCTCCCTCTCCCGGACTGTCTCACTCTCTCCCTCTCTCTCCCTCTCTCAGGCTGTCTCACTCTCTCTCTCTCTCCCTCTCTCTGGCTGTCTCGCTCTCTCTCTCTCCCTCCCTCTCCCTCTCTCAGGCTTTCTCGCTCTCTCTCTCTCTCTCTCCCTCTCTCCCTCTCCCTCTCTCAGGCTGTCTCGCTCTCTCTTTCTCTCTCAGGCTGTCTCGCTCTCTCTCTCGCTCTTTCACTCTCTCAGGCTGTCTCACTCTCTCTCTCTCTCTCCCTCTCTCAGGCTGTCTTGGCTCTCCATCTTGCTCCCTCTCTCAGGCTGTCTCGCTCTCTCTCTCTCAGGCTGTCTCGCTCTCTCTCTCGCTCTCCCTCTCTCAGGCTGTCTCGCTCTCTCTCTCGCTCTCCCTCTCTCAGGCTGTCTCGCTCTCTCACTTTCACTCAGGCTGTCTCGCTCTCTCTCTCCCTCTCTCAGGCTGTCTTGCTCTCTCTGTCTCTCTCCCTCAGGCTGTCTCGCTCTCTCTCGCTCCCTCTCTCAGGCTGTCTTGCTCTCTCTGTCTCTCTCCCTCAGGCTGTCTCGCTCTCGCTCTCCCTCTCCCCCCCGCTCAGACTGTCTCGCTCCCGTTCTCCCTCTCTCCCCCGCTCAGACTTTCTCACTCTCGCTCTCTCTCTCGCCCTCGCTCAGCCTGCCTCGCTCTAGCTCACTCTCTCCCTCGCTCAGACTGCCTCGTTCTCACTCTCTCTCTCTCCCTCGCTCAGACTGCCTTGCTCTCGCTCTCTCCCTCGCTCAGACTGCCTCGCTCTCGCCCTTGCTCAGACTGCCTCACTCTCGCACTCTCCCTTGCTCAGACTTCCTCGCTCTCTCTCTCCCTCTCTCCCCTGCTCAGACTGTCTCGCTCTCGCTCTCCCTCTCTCCCCCGCTCAGACTGTCTCGCTCTCGCTCTCTCCCCCGCTCAGACTGTCTCGCACTCGCTCTCCCTCTCTCCCCCACTCAGACTGTCTCACTCTCCCTCTCACCCCCCAGCTCAGACTGTCTCGCTCTCGCTCTGTCTCTACCCTCGCTCAGACTGTCTCTCTCTCTCTCTCCCTCTCTCAGGCTGTCTCGCTCTCTCTCTCTCTCCCTCCCTCTCCCTCTCTCAGGTTGTCTTGCTCTGTCTCTCCCTCGCCGTCTCTCAGGCTGTCTCGCTCCCTCTTTCTCTCTCTCTCCCTCTCTCCCTCTCTCAGGCTGTCTCGCTCTCTCTCTCTCTCTCTCTCTCTCCCTCTCCCAGGCTGTCTCGCTCTCTCCCACTCTCTCCATCTCTCAAGCTGTCTCGCTCTCTCTCTCTCTCTCCCTCTCTCAGGCTGTCTCGCTCGCTCTCTCTCTCTCCCACTCTCTCTCTCCCTCGCTCAAGCTGTCTCTCTCTCTCTCTCCCTCTCCGTCTCTCAGGCTGTCTCGCTCTCTCTTTCTCTCCCTCTCTCAGGCTGTCTCGCTCTCTCTCTATCGCTCAGGCTGTCTCACTCTCTCGCTCTATCTCTCTCTCTCTCTCCCTCTCCCAGACAGTCTCACTCTCTCCCTCTCTCTCCCTCTCTGAGGCTGTCTCGCTCCCTCCCTCTCTCTCCCTCTCTCAGGCTGTCTCGCTGTCTCTCTCTCTCTCACTCTCTCTCTCCCTCTCTCAGGCTGTCTCGCTCTCTCTCTCTCTCCCTCTCTCAGGCTGTCTCGGCTCTCCCTCTCTCTCCCTCTCTCAGGCTGTCTCGGCTCTCCCTCTCTCTCCCTCTCTCAGGCTGTCTCGCTCTCTCTCTCTCTCTCCCTCTCTCAGGCTGTCTCGGCTCTCTCTCTCTCTCCCTCTCTCAGGCTGTCTCACTCTCTCTCTCTCTCTCAGGCTGTCTCGCTCTGTCTCTCTCTCTCCCTCTCTCAGGCTGTCTCGCTCTCTCTCTCTCTCCGTCCCGCTCCCTCTCTCAGGCTGTCTCGCTCTCTCTTTCCCTCTCTGTTTCTCAGGCTGTCTCGCTCTCTCTTTCACTCCCTCTCCCTCTCTCAGGCTGTCTCGCTCTATCTCTCTCTCCCTCTCCCAGGCTGTCTCGCTCTCTCCCTCTCTCCCTCTCCCAGGCTGTCTCGCTCTCTCCCTCTCTCAGGCTGTCTCGCTCTCTCCCTCCCTCAGGCTGTCTCGCTATCTCTCTCTCCCTCTCTCAGGCTGTCTCGCTCTCTCTCTCTCCCTCTCTCAGGCTGTCTCGCTCTCTCTCTCTCTCACTCTCTCTCTCCCTCTCTCAGGCTGTCTCGCTCTCTCTCTCCCTCTCTCAGGCTGTGTCACTTGCTCTCTCTCTCTCCCACTCTCTCTCTCCCTCACTCAAGCTGTCTCTCTCTATCTCTCCCTCTCCGTCTCTCAGGCTGTCTCACTCTCTCTGTCTCTCACTCTCCCTCTCTCAGCCTGTCTCGCTCTATCTGTCTCTCTCTCTCCCTCTCCTGGACTGTCTCACTCTCTCCCTCTCTCTCCCTCTCTCAGGCTGTCTCGCTCTCTCTCTCACTCTTTCACTCTCTCAGGCTGTCTCGCTCTCTCTCTCTCCCTCCCTCTCCCTCTCTCAGGCTGTCTCGCTCTCTCTCTCTCTCTCTCCCTCTCTCCCTCTCCCTCTCTCAGGCTGTCTCACTCTCCCCCTCTCTCCCTCTCCCTCTCTCAGGCTGTCTCGCTCTCTCTTTCTCTCTCAGGCTGTCTCGCTCTCTCTCTCGCTCTTTCACTCTCTCAGGCTGTCTCGGCTCTCCCTCTCTCTCCCTCTCTCTGGCTGTCTCGCTCTCTCTCTCTCCCTCCGCTCCCTCTCTCAGGCTGTCTCGCTCTCTCTCTCTCTCTCTCTCTCCCTCTCTCCCTCTCCCTCTCTCAGGCTGTCTCGCTCTCTCTTTCTCTCTCAGGCTGTCTCGCTCTCTCTCTCGCTCTTTCACTCTCTCAGGCTGTCTCGCTCTCTCCCTCTCCCAGGCTGTCTCGCTCTCTCCCTCTCTCAGGCTGTCTCGCTCTCTCTCTCTCCCTCTCTCAGGCTGTCTCGCTCTCTCTCTCTCTCTCACTCTCTCTCTCCCGCTCTCAGGCTGTCTCACTCTCTCTCTCTCTCTCTCCCTCTCTCAGGCTGTCTCGGCTCTCCCTCTCTCTCCCTCTCTCAGGCTGTCTCACTCTCTCTCTCTCTCTCTCCCTCTCTCAGGCTGTCTCGGATCTCCGTCTATCTCCCTCTCTCAGTCTGTCTCACTCTCTCTCTTCCTCTATCAGGCTGTCTCGCTCGCTCTCTCTCTCTCCCACTCTCTCTCTCCCTCGCTCAAGCTGTCTCTCTCTCTCTCTTCCTCTCCGTCTCTCAGGCTGTCTCACTCTCTCTTTCTCTCATTCTCCCTCTCTCAGCCTGTCTCGCTCTATCTCTCTCTCTCTCTCTCCCTCTCCCGGACTGTCTCACTCTCTCCCTCTCTCAGGCTGTCTCAGTCTCTCTCTCTCTCCCTCTCTCTGGCTGTCTCGCTCTCTCTCTCTCCCTCCCTCTCCCTCTCTCAGGCTTTCTCGCTCTCTCTCTCTCTCTCCCTCTCTCCCTCTCCCTCTCCCTCTCTCAGACTGTCTCGCTCTCACTTTCTCTCTCAGGCTGTCTCGCTCTCTCTCTCGCTCTTTCACTCTCTCAGGCTGTCTCACTCTCTCTCTCTCTCTCCCTCTCTCAGGCTGTCTTGGCTCTCCATCTTGCTCCCTCTCTCAGGCTGTCTCACTCTCTCTCTCTCAGGCTGTCTTGCTCTCTCTCTCGCTCTCCCTCTCTCAGGCTGTCTCGCTCTCTCTCTCGCTCTCCCTCTCTCAGGCTGTCTCGCTCTCTCACTTTCACTCAGGCTGTCTCGCTCTCTCTCTCCCTCTCTCAGGCTGTCTTGCTCTCTCTGTCTCTCTCCCTCAGGCTGTCTCGCTCTCTCTCGCTCCCTCTCTCAGGCTGTCTTGCTCTCTCTGTCTCTCTCCCTCAGGCTGTCTCGCTCTCGCTCTCCCTCTCTCCCCCGCTCAGACTGTCTCGCTCCCGTTCTCCCTCTCTCCCCCGCTCAGACTTTCTCACTCTCGCTCTCTCTCTCGCCCTCGCTCAGCCTGCCTCGCTCTAGCTCACTCTCTCCCTCGCTCAGACTGCCTCGTTCTCACTCTCTCTCTCTCCCTCGCTCAGACTGCCTCGCTCTCGCTCTCTCCCTCGCTCAGACTGCCTCGCTCTCGCCCTTGCTCAGACTGCCTCACTCTCGCACTCTCCCTTGCTCAGACTTCCTCGCTCTCTCTCTCCCTCTCTCCCCTGCTCAGACTGTCTCGCTCTCGCTCTCCCTCTCTCCCCCGCTCAGACTGTCTCGCTCTCGCTCTCTCCCCCGCTCAGACTGTCTCGCACTCGCTCTCCCTCTCTCCCCCACTCAGACTGTCTCACTCTCCCTCTCGCCCCCCAGCTCAGACTGTCTCGCTCTCGCTCTGTCTCTACCCTCGCTCAGACTGTCTCTCTCTCTCTCTCCCTCTCTCAGGCTGTCTCGCTCTCTCTCTCTCTCCCTCCCTCTCCCTCTCTCAGGTTGTCTTGCTCTGTCTCTCCCTCGCCGTCTCTCAGGCTGTCTCGCTCCCTCTTTCTCTCTCTCTCCCTCTCTCCCTCTCTCAGGCTGTCTCGCTCTCTCTCCCTCTCTCTCTCTCTCTCTCTCCCTCTCCCAGGCTGTCTCGCTCTCTCCCACTCTCTCCATCTCTCAAGCTGTCTTGCTCTCTCTCTCTCTCTCTCCCTCTCCCTCTCTCAGGCTGTCTCGCTCTCTCTCCCTCGCTCAGACTGCCTCGCTTTTGCTCTCTCTCTCCCTCGCTCAGACTGTCTCGCTCTCGCTCTCTCTCTTTCTCCCTCGCACAGGCTGTCTCGCTCTCTCGCTCTCTCTCTCCCTCACTCACACTGTCTCGCTCTCTCTCTCGCTCCCTCTCTCAGGCTGTCTCGCTCTCTCTCTCGCTCCCTCTCTCAAGCTGTCTCTCTCCCTCTCTCTCCCTCTCTCAGGCTGTCTCGCTCTCTCTCTCTCTCTCCCTCTCTCAAGCTGTCTCGCTCTCTCTCTCTCCCTCTCTCAGGCTGTCTCGCTCTCTCTCTCTCCCTCTCTCAGGCTGTCTTTCTCTCTCTCTCTCTCCCTCTCTCTGGCTGTCTCGCTCTCTCTCTCTCCCTCTCTCAGGCTGTCTCGCTCTCTCTCTCTCTTTCTCTCTCTCACTCTGTCAGGCTGTCTCGCCCTCTCTCTCGCTCTGGCAGGCTGTCTCGCTCTCTCTCTCTCGGGCTCTCTCTCAGGCTGTCTTGCTGTCTCTCTCTCGCTCCCTCTCTCAGGCTGTCTCGCTCTCTCTCTCTCGCTCCCTCTCTCAGGCTGTCTCGCTGTCTCTCTCTCGCTCCCTCTCTCAGGCTGTCTCGCTCTCTCTCTCTCGTTCCTTCTCTCAGGCTTTCTCGCTCTCTCTCCCTCGCTCCATTTCTCAGGCTTTCTCGCTCTCTCTCCCTCGCTCCCTCTCTCAGGCTTTCTCGCTCTCTCTCTCTCAGGCTGTCTTGCTCTCTCTCTCTCTCTCCCTCTCTCAGGCTGTCTCTCTCTCCCTCTCTCAGGCTGTCTCTCTCTCCCTCTCTCAGGCTGTCTCGCTCTCTCTCTCTCTCCCTCCCTCAGGCACTCTCGCCCTCTCACTCTCTCACCCTCTCTCAGACTGTCTCGCCCTCTCACTCTCTCTCCCTCTCTCAGGCTGTCTCGCTCTCTCTCCCTCTCTCAGGCTGTCTCGCTCTCTCTCCCTCTCTCAGGCTGTCTCGCTCTCTCTCCCTCGCTCCCTCTCTCAGGCTTTCTCGCTCTCTCTCTCTCAGGCTGTCTTGCTCTCTCTCTCTCTCTCCCTCTCTCAGGCTGTCTCTCTCTCTCCCTCTCTCAGGCTGTCTCGCTCTCCCTCTCTCAGGCTGTCTCGCTCTCTCTCTCTCTCCCTCCCTCAGGCACTCTCGCCCTCTCACTCTCTCACCCTCTCTCAGACTGTCTCGCCCTCTCACTCTCTCTCTCTCTCTCAGGCTGTCTCGCTCTCTCTCCCTCTCTCAGGCTGTCTCGCTCTCTCTCCCTCTCTCAGGCTGTCTCGCTCTCTCTCCCTCGCTCAGACTGCCTCGCTTTTGCTCTCTCTCTCCCTCGCTCAGACTGTCTCGCTCTCGCTCTCTCTCTTTCTCCCTCGCACAGGCTGTCTCGCTCTCTCGCTCTCTCTCTCCCTCACTCACACTGTCTCGCTCTCTCTCTCGCTCCCTCTCTCAGGCTGTCTCGCTCTCTCTCTCGCTCCCTCTCTCAAGCAGTCTCTCTCCCTCTCTCTCCCTCTCTCAGGCTGTCTCGCTCTCTCTCCCTCTCTCAGGCTGTCTCGCTCTCTCTCCCTCTCTCAGGCTGTCTCGCTCTCTCTCCCTCTCTCAGGCTGTCTCGCTCTCTCTCCCTCTCTCAGGCTGTCTCGCTCTCTCTCCCTCTCTCAGGCTGTCTCGCTCTCTCTCCCTCTCTCAGGCTGTCTCGCTCTCTCTCCCTCTCTCAGGCTGTCTCGCTCTCTCCCTCTCTCAGGCTATCATGGCTCTCCCTCTCTCTCCCTCTCTCGGGCTGTCTCGCACTCTCTCTCTCTCCCTCTCTCAGTCTGTCTCGCTCACTCTCTCTCTCAGGCTGTCTCAGATCTGCCTCTCTATCCCTCTCTCAGGCTGTCTCGCACTCTCTCTCTCCCTCTCTCTGGCTGTCTCGCTCACTCTCTCTCTCTCCCACTCTCTCTCTCCCTCGCTCAAGCTGTCTCTCTCAATCTCTCTCTCCCTCTCCCTCTCTCAGGCTGTCTCGCACTCTCTCTCTCTCCCTCTCCCTCTCACAGGCAGTGTCGCTCTCTCTCTCTCTCGCTCTCCCTCTCTCAGGCTGTCTCGCTCTCTCTCCCTTGCTCAGATTGTCTCGCTTTCGCTCTCTCTCTCCCTCGCTCAGACTGTCTCTCTCTCTCCCTCGCTCAGACTGTCTCTCTCTCTCCCTCGCTCAGACTGTCTCGCTCTCGCTCTCTCTCTCCCTCGCACAGGCTGTCTCGCTCTCTCTCTCTCTCTCCCTCGTTCACACTGTCTCGCTCTCTCTCTCGCTCCCTCTCTCAGGGTGTCTCGCTCTCTTTCTCGCTCCATCTCTCAGTCCGTCTCGCTCTCTCTCTTTCGCTCCCTCTCTCAGGCTGTCTCGCTCTCTCTCTCTCTCTCTCTCCCTCTCCCTCTCTCAGGCTGTCTCGCTCTCCCTTTCCCTCTCTCTCCCTCTCTCAGGCTGTCTCGCTCTATCTCTCTCTCTCTCTATCCGTCTCCCAGGCTGTCTCGTTCTCTCTCTCTCCCTCGCTCAGGCTGTCTCGCTCTCTCTCTCCCTCTCTCAGGCTGTCTCGCCCTCTCTCTCTCTCTCTCTCCCTCCCTCTCTCAGGCTGTCTTGGCTCTCCCTCTCTCGCCCTCTCTCAGGCTGTCTCACTGTCTCTCTCTCTCTCTCTCCCTCTCTCAGGCTGTCTCGCTCTCTCTCTCTCCCCCTCTCAGGCTGTCTCGCTCTCTCTCTCTCCCTCTCTCAGGCTGTCTCGCTCTCTCTCTCTCTCGCTCTCTCTCTTCCTCTATCAGGCTGTCTCGCTCGCTCACTCTCTCTCCCACTCTCTCTCTCCCTCGCTCAAGCTGTCTCTCTCTCTCTCTCCCTCTCCGTCTCTCAGGCTGTCTCACTCTCTCTTTCTCTCACTCTCCCTCTCTCAGCCTGTCTCGCTCTATCTGTCTCTCTCTCTCCGTCTCCCGGACTGTCTCACTCTCTCCCTCTCTCTCCCTCTCTCAGGCTGTCTCGCTCTCTCTCTCACTCTTTCACTCTCTCAGGCTGTCTCGCTCTCTCTCTCTCCCTCCCTCTCCCTCTCTCACGCTGTCTCGCTCTCTCTCTCTCTCTCTCCCTCTCTCCCTCTCCCTCTCTCAGGCTGTCTCGCTCTCTCTCTCAGGCTGTCTCGCTCTCTCTTTCTCTCTCAGGCTGTCTCGCTCTCTCTCTCGCTCTTTCACTCTCTCAGGCTGTCTCACTCTCTCTCTCTCCCTCTCTCAGGCTGTCTCGGCTCTCCCTCTCTCTCCCTCTCTCAGGCTGTCTCGCTCTCTCTCTCGCGCTCCCTCTCTCAGACTGTCTCGCACTCTCTCGCTCCCTCTCTCAGGGTGTCTCGCTCTCTCTCTCTCAGGTTGTCTCGCTCTCTCTCTCTCGCTCCCTCTCTCAGGCTGTCATGCTCTCTCTCTCCCTCTCTCAGGCTGTCTCGCTCTCTCTCTCCCTCTCTCAGGCTGTCTCGCTCTCTCTGTCTCTCTCTCTCTCTCCCTCTCCCTCTCTCAGGCTGTCTCGCTCTCTCTCTCTCTCCCTCTCCCTCTCTCAGGCTGTCTCGCTCTCTCTCTCTCCCTCTCTCAGGCTGTCTCGCTCTCTCTTTCTCTCTCACTCTCTCTCTCCCTCTCTCAGGCTGTCTCGCTCTCTCTCTCTCTCTCTCCCTCTCCCTCTCTCAGGCTGTCTCGCTCTCTCTCTCACTCCCTCTCTCAGGCTGTCTCGCTCTCTCTCTCCCTCTCTCAGGCTATCATGGCTCTCCCTCTCTCTCCCTCTCTCGGGCTGTCTCGCACTCTCTCTCTCTCCCTCTCTCAGTCTGTCTCGCTCACTCTCTCTCTCAGGCTGTCTCAGATCTGCCTCTCTATCCCTCTCTCAGGCTGTCTCGCACTCTCTCTCTCCCTCTCTCTGGCTGTCTCGCTCACTCTCTCTCTCTCCCACTCTCTCTCTCCCTCGCTCAAGCTGTCTCTCTCAATCTCTCTCTCCCTCTCCCTCTCTCAGGCTGTCTCGCTCTCTCTCTCTCCCTCTCCCTCTCTCAGGCTGTCTCGCTCTCTCTCTCTCGCTCTCCCTCTCTCAGGCTGTCTCGCTCTCTCTCCCTCACTCAGACTGTCTCGCTTTCGCTCTCTCTCTCCCTCGCTCAGACTGTGTCTCTCTCTCCCTCGCTCAGACTGTCTCTCTCTCTCCCTCGCTCAGACTGTCTCGCTCCCGCTCTCTCTCTCCCTCACACAGGCTGTCTCGCTCTCTCTCTCTCTCTCCCTCGTTCACACTGTCTCGCTCTCTCTCTCTCTCCCTCTCTCAGGGTGTCTCGCTCTCTTTCTCGCTCCATCTCTCAGTCTGTCTCGCTCTCTCTCTCTCGCTCCCTCTCTCAGGCTGTCTCGCTCTCTCTCTCTCTCTCTCTCTCCCTCTCCCTCTCTCAGGCTGTCTCGCTCTCCCTTTCCCTCTCTCTCCCTCTCTCAGGCTGTCTCGCTCTATCTCTCTCTCTCTCTATCCGTCTCCCAGGCTGTCTCGTTCTCTCTCTCTCCCTCGCTCAGGCTGTCTCGCTCTCTCTCTCCCTCTCTCAGGCTGTCTCGCCCTCTCTCTCTCTCTCTCTCCCTCCCTCTCTCAGGCTGTCTTGGCTCTCCCTCTCTCGCCCTCTCTCAGGCTGTCTCACTGTCTCTCTCTCTCTCTCTCTCCCTCTCTCAGGCTGTCTCGCTCTCTCTCTCTCCCCCTCTCAGGCTGTCTCGCTCTCTCTCTCTCCCTCTCTCAGGCTGTCTCGCTCTCTCTCTCTCTCGCTCTCTCTCTTCCTCTATCAGGCTGTCTCGCTCGCTCACTCTCTCTCCCACTCTCTCTCTCCCTCGCTCAAGCTGTCTCTCTCTCTCTCTCCCTCTCCGTCTCTCAGGCTGTCTCACTCTCTCTTTCTCTCACTCTCCCTCTCTCAGGCCTGTCTCGCTCTATCTGTCTCTCTCTCTCCGTCTCCCGGACTGTCTCACTCTCTCCTCTCCTCTCCCTCTCTCAGGCTGTCTCGCTCTCTCTCTCACTCTTTCACTCTCTCAGGCTGTCTCGCTCTCTCTCTCTCCCTCCCTCTCCCTCTCTCAGGCTGTCTCGCTCTCTCTCTCTCTCTCTCCCTCTCTCCCTCTCCCTCTCTCAGGCTGTCTCGCTCTCTCTCTCAGGCTGTCTCGCTCTCTCTTTCTCTCTCAGGCTGTCTCGCTCTCTCTCTCGCTCTTTCACTCTCTCAGGCTGTCTCACTCTCTCTCTCTCCCTCTCTCAGGCTGTCTCGGCTCTCCCTCTCTCTCCCTCTCTCAGGCTGTCTCGCTCTCTCTCTCGCGCTCCCTCTCTCAGACTGTCTCGCACTCTCTCGCTCCCTCTCTCAGGGTGTCTCGCTCTCTCTCTCTCAGGTTGTCTCGCTCTCTCTCTCTCGCTCCCTCTCTCAGGCTTTCTCGCTCTCTCTCTCCCTCTCTCAGGCTGTCTCTCTTTCTCTCTCTCTCCCTCTTCCTCTCTCAGGCTGTCTCGCTCTCTCTCTCTCTCTCTCTCTCCCTCTCCCTCTCTCAGGCTGTCTCGCTCTCTCTCTCTCTCTCCCTCTCCCTCTCTCAGGCTGTCTCGCTCTCTCTCTCTCCCTCTCTCAGGCTGTCTCGCTCTCTCTTTCTCACTCTCCCTCTCCCTCTCTCAGGCTGTCTCGCTCTCTCTCTCTCTCTCTCCCTCTCCCTCTCTCAGGCTGTCTCACTCTCTCTCCCTCGCTCCCTCTCTCAGGCTTTCTCGCTCTCTCTCCCTCGCTGCCTCTCCCAGGCTTTCTCGCTCTCTCTCTCTCTCCCTCTCTCAGGCTGTCTCGCTCTCTCTCTCTCTCTCCCTCTCTCAGGCAGTCTCGGATCTCCCTCTCTATCCCTCTCTCAGGCTGTCTCGGATCTCCCTCTCTCTCCCTCTCTCAGGCTGTCTCGCTCACTCTCTCTCTCTCCCACTCTCTCTCTCCCTCGCTCAAGCTGTCTCTCTCTCTCCCTCTCCCTCTCTCACGCTGTCTCGCTCTCTCTCTCGCTCTCCCTCTCTCAGGCAGTCTCGCTCTCTCTCCCTCGCTCAGACTGCCTCGCTTTTGCTCTCTCTCTCCCTCGCTCAGACTGTCTCGCTCTCGCTCTCTCTCTTTCTCCCTCGCACAGGCTGTCTCGCTCTCTCGCTCTCTCTCTCCCTCACTCACTCTGTCTCTCTCTCTCTCTCGCTCCCTCTCTCAGGCTGTCTCGCTCTCTCTCTCGCTCCCTCTCTCAAGCTGTCTCTCTCCCTCTCTCTCCCTCTCTCAGGCTGTCTCGCTCTCTCTCTCTCTCCCTCTCTCAAGCTGTCTCGCTTTCTCGCTCTCTCTCTCTCAGGCTGTCTTGCTCTCTCTCTCTCTCCCTCTCTCAGGCTGTCTCTCTCTCCCTCTCTCAGGCTGTCTCTCTCTCCCTCTCTCAGGCTGTCTCTCTCTCCCTCTCTCAGGCTGTCTCGCTCTCTCTCTCTCTCCCTCCCTCAGGCACTCTCGCCCTCTCACTCTCTCACCCTCTCTCAGACTGTCTCGCCCTCTCACTCTCTCTCCCTCTCTCAGGCTGTCTCGCTCTCTCTCCCTCTCTCAGGCTGTCTCGCTCTCTCTCCCTCTCTCAGGCTGTCTCGCTCTCTCTCCCTCGCTCCCTCTCTCAAGCTGTCTCGCTCTCTCTCTCTCCCTCTCTCAGGCTGTCTCGCTCTCTCTCCCTCTCTCAGGCTGTCTTTCTCTCTCTCTCTCTCCCTCTCTCTGGCTGTCTCGCTCTCTCTCTCTCCCTCTCTCAGGCTGTCTCGCTCTCTCTCTCTCTTTCTCTCTCTCACTCTGTCAGGCTGTCTCGCCCTCCCTCTCCCTCTCTCAGGCTGTCTCGCTCTCTCTCTCTCTCTCTCCCTCTCCCTCTCTCAGGCTGTCTCACTCTCCCTCGCTCCCTCTCTCAGGCTGTCTCGCTCTCTCACTCTCTCTCTCCCTCTCTCAGGCTGTCTCGCTCTCTCTCTCACTCTCTCTCTCCCTCTCTCAGGCTGTCTCGCTCTCTCTCTCCCTCTCCCTCTCTCAGGCTGTCTCGCTCTCTCTCTCTCTCTCTCTCTCTCCCTCTCCCTCTCTCAGGCTGTCTCGCTCTCTCTTTCTCACTCTCCCTCTCCCTCTCTCAGGCTGTCTCGCTCTCTCTCTCTCTCTCTCCCTCTCCCTCTCTCAGGCTGTCTCACTCTCTCTCCCTCGCTCCCTCTCTTAGGCTTTCTCGCTCTCTCTCCCTCGCTGCCTCTCCCAGGCTTTCTCGCTCTCTCTCTCTCTCCCTCTCTCAGGCTGTCTCGCTCTCTCTCTCTCTCTCTCCCTCTCTCAGGCAGTCTCGGATCTCCCTCTCTATCCCTCTCTCAGGCTGTCTCGGATCTCCCTCTCTCTCCCTCTCTCAGGCTGTCTCGCTCACTCTCTCTCTCTCCCACTCTCTCTCTCCCTCGCTCAAGCTGTCTCTCTCTCTCCCTCTCCCTCTCTCACGCTGTCTCGCTCTCTCTCTCGCTCTCCCTCTCTCAGGCAGTCTCGCTCTCTCTCCCTCGCTCAGACTGCCTCGCTTTTGCTCTCTCTCTCCCTCGCTCAGACTGTCTCGCTCTCGCTCTCTCTCTTTCTCCCTCGCACAGGCTGTCTCGCTCTCTCTCTCTCTCTCTCCCTCACTCACACTGTCTCGCTCTCTCTCTCGCTCCCTCTCTCAGGCTGTCTCGCTCTCTCTCTCTCTCCCTCTCTCAAGCTGTCTCTCTCCCTCTCTCTCCCTCTCTCAGGCTGTCTCTCTCTCTCTCTCTCTCTCCCTCTCTCAAGCTGTCTCGCTCTCTCTCTCTCCCTCTCTCAGGCTGTCTCGCTCTCTCTCTCTCCCTCTCTCAGGCTGTCTTTCTCTCTCTCTCTCTCCCTCTCTCTGGCTGTCTCGCTCTCTCTCTCTCCCTCTCTCAGGCTGTCTCGCTCTCTCTCTCTCTTTCTCTCTCTCACTCTGTCAGGCTGTCTCGCCCTCTCTCTCGCTCTGGCAGGCTGTCTCGCTCTCTCTCTCTCGGGCTCTCTCTCAGGCTGTCTTGCTGTCTCTCTCTCGCTCCCTCTCTCAGGCTGTCTCGCTCTCTCTCTCTCGCTCCCTCTCTCAGGCTGTCTCGCTGTCTCTCTCTCGCTCCCTCTCTCAGGCTGTCTCGCTCTCTCTCTCTCGCTCCTTCTCTCAGGCTTTCTCGCTCTCTCTCCCTCGCTCCATTTCTCAGGCTTTCTCGCTCTCTCTCCCTCGCTCCCTCTCTCAGGCTTTCTCGCTCTCTCTCTCTCAGGCTGTCTTGCTCTCTCTCTCTCTCTCCCTCTCTCAGGCTGTCTCTCTCTCCCTCTCTCAGGCTGTCTCGCTCTCTCTCTCTCTCCCTCCCTCAGGCACTCTCGCCCTCTCACTCTCTCACCCTCTCTCAGACTGTCTCGCCCTCTCACTCTCTCTCCCTCTCTCAGGCTGTCTCGCTCTCTCTCCCTCTCTCAGGCTGTCTCGCTCTCTCTCCCTCTCTCAGGCTGTCTCGCTCTCTCTCCCTCGCTCCCTCTCTCAGGCTTTCTCGCTCTCTCTCTCTCAGGCTGTCTTGCTCTCTCTCTCTCTCTCCCTCTCTCAGGCTGTCTCTCTCTCCCTCTCTCAGGCTGTCTCGCTCTCCCTCACTCAGGCTGTCTCGCTCTCTCTCTCTCTCCCTCCCTCAGGCACTCTCGCCCTCTCACTCTCTCACCCTCTCTCAGACTGTCTCGCCCTCTCACTCTCTCTCTCTCTCTCAGGCTGTCTCGCTCTCTCTCCCTCTCTCAGGCTGTCTCGCTCTCTCTCCCTCTCTCAGGCTGTCTCGCTCTCTCTCCCTCTCTCAGGCTGTCTCGCTCTCTCTCCCTCTCTCAGGCTGTCTCGCTCTCTCTCTCTCTCTCTCAGGCTGTCTCGCTCTCTCTCCCTCTCTCAGGCTGTCTCGCTCTCTCTCCCTCTCTCAGGCTGTCTCGCTCTCTCTCTCCCTCTCTCAGGCTATCATGGCTCTCCCTCTCTCTCCCTCTCTCGGGCTGTCTCGCACTCTCTCTCTCTCCCTCTCTCAGTCTGTCTCGCTCACTCTCTCTCTCAGGCTGTCTCAGATCTGCCTCTCTATCCCTCTCTCAGGCTGTCTCGCACTCTCTCTCTCCCTCTCTCTGGCTGTCTCGCTCACTCTCTCTCACTCCCACTCTCTCTCTCCCTCGCTCAAGCTGTCTCTCTCAATCTCTCTCTCCCTCTCCCTCTCTCAGGCTGTCTCGCACTCTCTCTCTCTCCCTCTCCCTTTCACAGGCAGTGTCGCTCTCTCTCTCTCTCGCTCTCCCTCTCTCAGGCTGTCTCGCTCTCTCTCCCTTGCTCAGATTGTCTCGCTTTCGCTCTCTCTCTCCCTCGCTCAGACTGTCTCTCTCTCTCCCTCGCTCAGACTGTCTCTCTCTCTCCCTCGCTCAGACTGTCTCGCTCTCGCTCTCTCTCTCCCTCGCACAGGCTGTCTCGCTCTCTCTCTCTCTCTCCCTCGTTCACACTGTCTCGCTCTCTCTCTCGCTCCCTCTCTCAGGGTGTCTCACTCTCTTTCTCGCTCCATCTCTCAGTCTGTCTCGCTCTCTCTCTCTCGCTCCCTCTCTCAGGCTGTCTCGCTCTCTCTCTCTCTCTCTCTCTCCCTCTCCCTCTCTCAGGCTGTCTCGCTCTCCCTTTCCCTCTCTCTCCCTCTCTCAGGCTGTCTCGCTCTATCTCTCTCTCTCTCTATCCGTCTCCCAGGCTGTCTCGTTCTCTCTCTCTCCCTCGCTCAGGCTGTCTCGCTCTCTCTCTCCCTCTCTCAGGCTGTCTCGCCCTCTCTCTCTCTCTCTCCCTCCCTCTCTCAGGCTGTCTTGGCTCTCCCTCTCTCGCCCTCTCTCAGGCTGTCTCGCTCGCTCTCTCTCTCTCCCACTCTCTCTCTCCCTCGCTCAATCTGTCTCTCTCTCTCTCCCTCTCCCTCTCGCAGGCTGTCTCGCTCTCTCTCTCACTCCCTCTCTCAGGCTTTCTCGCTCTCTCTCAATCCCTCTCTCAGGCTGTCTCGCTCTCTCTCAATCCCTCTCTCAGGCTGTCTCGCTCTCTCTCTCACTCCCTCTCTCAGGCTGTCTCGCTCTCTCTCTCTCTTTCTCTCTCTCACTCTGTCAGGCTGTCTCGCCCTCCCTCTCCCTCTCTCAGGCTGTCTCGCTCTCTCTCTCTCTCTCTCCCTCTCCCTCTCTCAGGCTGTCTCGCTCTCTCTCCCTCGCTCAGACTGCCTCGCTTTTGCTCTCTCTCTCCCTCGCTCAGACTGTCTCGCTCTCGCTCTCTCTCTTTCTCCCTCGCACAGGCTGTCTCGCTCTCTCGCTCTCTCTCTCCCTCACTCACACTGTGTCGCTCTCTCTCTCGCTCCCTCTCTCAGGCTGTCTCGCTCTCTCTCTCGCTCCCTCTCTCAAGCTGTCTCTCTCCCTCTCTCTCCCTCTCTCAGGCTGTCTCGCTCTCTCTCTCTCTCTCCCTCTCTCAAGCTGTCTCGCTCTCTCTCTCTCCCTCTCTCAGGCTGTCTCGCTCTCTCTCTCTCCCTCTCTCAGGCTGTCTTTCTCTCTCTCTCTCTCCCTCTCTCTGGCTGTCTCGCTCTCTCTCTCTCCCTCTCTCAGGCTGTCTCGCTCTCTCTCTCTCTTTCTCTCTCTCACTCTGTCAGGCTGTCTCGCCCTCTCTCTCGCTCTGGCAGGCTGTCTCGCTCTCTCTCTCTCGGGCTCTCTCTCAGGCTGTCTTGCTGTCTCTCTCTCGCTCCCTCTCTCAGGCTGTCTCGCTCTCTCTCTCTCGCTCCCTCTCTCAGGCTGTCTCGCTGTCTCTCTCTCGCTCCCTCTCTCAGGCTGTCTCGCTCTCTCTCTCTCGCTCCTTCTCTCAGGCTTTCTCGCTCTCTCTCCCTCGCTCCATTTCTCAGGCTTTCTCGCTCTCTCTCCCTCGCTCCCTCTCTCAGGCTTTCTTGCTCTCTCTCTCTCAGGCTGTCTTGCTCTCTCTCTCTCTCTCCCTCTCTCAGGCTGTCTCTCTCTCCCTCTCTCAGGCTGTCTCTCTCTCCCTCTCTCAGGCTGTCTCGCTCTCTCTCTCTCTCCCTCCCTCAGGCACTCTCGCCCTCTCACTCTCTCACCCTCTCTCAGACTGTCTCGCCCTCTCACTCTCTCTCCCTCTCTCAGGCTGTCTCGCTCTCTCTCCCTCTCTCAGGCTGTCTCGCTCTCTCTCCCTCTCTCAGGCTGTCTCGCTCTCTCTCCCTCGCTCCCTCTCTCAGGCTTTCTCGCTCTCTCTCTCTCAGGCTGTCTTGCTCTCTCTCTCTCTCTCCCTCTCTCAGGCTGTCTCTCTCTCCCTCTCTCAGGCTGTCTCGCTCTCGCTCTCTCTGGCTGTCTGGCTCTCTCTCTCTCTCCCTCCCTCAGGCACTCTCGCCCTCTCACTCTCTCACCCTCTCTCAGACTGTCTCGCCCTCTCACTCTCTCTCTCTCTCTCAGGCTGTCTCGCTCTCTCTCCCTCTCTCAGGCTGTCTCGCTCTCTCTCCCTCTCTCAGGCTGTCTCGCTCTCTCTCCCTCTCTCAGGCTGTCTCGCTCTCTCTCTCTCTCTCAGGCTGTCTCGCTCTCTCTCCCTCTCTCAGGCTGTCTCGCTCTCTCTCCCTCTCTCAGGCTGTCTCGCTCTCTCTCTCCCTCTCTCAGGCTATCATGGCTCTCCCTCTCTCTCCCTCTCTCGGGCTGTCTCGCACTCTCTCTCTCTCCCTCTCTCAGTCTGTCTCGCTCACTCTCTCTCTCAGGCTGTCTCAGATCTGCCTCTCTATCCCTCTCTCAGGCTGTCTCGCACTCTCTCTCTCCCTCTCTCTGGCTGTCTCGCTCACTCTCTCTCTCTCCCACTCTCTCTCTCCCTCGCTCAAGCTGTCTCTCTCAATCTCTCTCTCCCTCTCCCTCTCTCAGGCTGTCTCGCACTCTCTCTCTCTCCCTCTCCCTCTCACAGGCAGTGTCGCTCTCTCTCTCTCTCGCTCTCCCTCTCTCAGGCTGTCTCGCTCTCTCTCCCTTGCTCAGATTGTCTCGCTTTCGCTCTCTCTCTCCCTCGCTCAGACTGTCTCTCTCTCTCCCTCGCTCAGACTGTCTCTCTCTCTCCCTCGCTCAGACTGTCTCGCTCTCGCTCTCTCTCTCCCTCGCACAGGCTGTCTCGCTCTCTCTCTCTCTCTCCCTCGTTCACACTGTCTCGCTCTCTCTCTCGCTCCCTCTCTCAGGGTGTCTCGCTCTCTTTCTCGCTCCATCTCTCAGTCTGTCTCGCTCTCTCTCTCTCGCTCCCTCTCTCAGGCTGTCTCGCTCTCTCTCTCTCTCTCTCTCTCCCTCTCCCTCTCTCAGGCTGTCTCGCTCTCCCTTTCCCTCTCTCTCCCTCTCTCAGGCTGTCTCGCTCTATCTCTCTCTCTCTCTATCCGTCTCCCAGGCTGTCTCGTTCTCTCTCTCTCCCTCGCTCAGGCTGTCTCGCTCTCTCTCTCCCTCTCTCAGGCTGTCTCGCCCTCTCTCTCTCTCTCTCCCTCCCTCTCTCAGGCTGTCTTGGCTCTCCCTCTCTCGCCCTCTCTCAGGCTGTCTCACTGTCTCTCTCTCTCTCTCTCCCTCTCTCAGGCTGTCTCGCTCTCTCTCTCTCCCCCTCTCAGGCTGTCTCGCTCTCTCTCTCTCCCTCTCTCAGGCTGTCTCGCTCTCTCTCTCTCTCGCTCTCTCTCTTCCTCTATCAGGCTGTCTCGCTCGCTCACTCTCTCTCCCACTCTCTCTCTCCCTCGCTCAAGCTGTCTCTCTCTCTCTCTCCCTCTCCGTCTCTCAGGCTGTCTCACTCTCTCTTTCTCTCACTCTCCCTCTCTCAGCCTGTCTCGCTCTATCTGTCTCTCTCTCTCCGTCTCCCGGACTGTCTCACTCTCTCCCTCTCTCTCCCTCTCTCAGGCTGTCTCGCTCTCTCTCTCACTCTTTCACTCTCTCAGGCTGTCTCGCTCTCTCTCTCTCCCTCCCTCTCCCTCTCTCAGGCTGTCTCGCTCTCTCTCTCTCTCTCTCCCTCTCTCCCTCTCCCTCTCTCAGGCTGTCTCGCTCTCTCTCTCAGGCTGTCTCGCTCTCTCTTTCTCTCTCAGGCTGTCTCGCTCTCTCTCTCGCTCTTTCACTCTCTCAGGCTGTCTCACTCTCTCTCTCTCCCTCTCTCAGGCTGTCTCGGCTCTCCCTCTCTCTCCCTCTCTCAGGCTGTCTCGCTCTCTCTCTCGCGCTCCCTCTCTCAGACTGTCTCGCACTCTCTCGCTCCCTCTCTCAGGGTGTCTCGCTCTCTCTCTCTCAGGTTGTCTCGCTCTCTCTCTCTCGCTCCCTCTCTCAGGCTTTCTCTCTCTCTCTCTCCCTCTCTCAGGCTGTCTCTCTTTCTCTCTCTCTCCCTCTTCCTCTCTCAGGCTGTCTCGCTCTCTCTCTCACTCTCTCTCTCTCCCTCTCCCTCTCTCAGGCTGTCTCGCTCTCTCTCTCTCTCTCCCTCTCCCTCTCTCAGGCTGTCTCGCTCTCTCTCTCTCCCTCTCTCAGGCTGTCTCGCTCTCTCTTTCTCACTCTCCCTCTCCCTCTCTCAGGCTGTCTCGCTCTCTCTCTCTCTCTCTCCCTCTCCCTCTCTCAGGCTGTCTCACTCTCTCTCCCTCGCTCCCTCTCTCAGGCTTTCTCGCTCTCTCTCCCTCGCTGCCTCTCCCAGGCTTTCTCGCTCTCTCTCTCTCTCCCTCTCTCAGGCTGTCTCGCTCTCTCTCTCTCTCTCCCTCTCTCAGGCAGTCTCGGATCTCCCTCTCTATCCCTCTCTCAGGCTGTCTCGGATCTCCCTCTCTCTCCCTCTCTCAGGCTGTCTCGGATCTCCCTCTCTCTCCCTCTCTCAGGCTGTCTCGCTCACTCTCTCTCTCTCCCTCGCTCAAGCTGTCTCTCTCTCTCCCTCTCCCTCTCTCACGCTGTCTCGCTCTCTCTCTCGCTCTCCCTCTCTCAGGCAGTCTCGCTCTCTCTCCCTCGCTCAGACTGCCTCGCTTTTGCTCTCTCTCTCCCTCGCTCAGACTGTCTCGCTCTCGCTCTCTCTCTTTCTCCCTCGCACAGGCTGTCTCGCTCTCTCGCTCTCTCTCTCCCTCACTCACACTGTCTCGCTCTCTCTCTCGCTCCCTCTCTCAGGCTGTCTCGCTCTCTCTCTCGCTCCCTCTCTCAAGCTGTCTCTCTCCCTCTCTCTCCCTCTCTCAGGCTGTCTCGCTCTCTCTCTCTCTCCCTCTCTCAAGCTGTCTCGCTTTCTCGCTCTCTCTCTCTCAGGCTGTCTTGCTCTCTCTCTCTCTCTCCCTCTCTCAGGCTGTCTCTCTCTCCCTCTCTCAGGCTGTCTCTCTCTCCCTCTCTCAGGCTGTCTCTCTCTCCCTCTCTCAGGCTGTCTCGCTCTCTCTCTCTCTCCCTCCCTCAGGCACTCTCGCCCTCTCACTCTCTCACCCTCTCTCAGACTGTCTCGCCCTCTCACTCTCTCTCCCTCTCTCAGGCTGTCTTGCTCTCTCTCCCTCTCTCAGGCTGTCTCGCTCTCTCTCCCTCTCTCAGGCTGTCTCGCTCTCTCTCCCTCGCTCCCTCTCTCAAGCTGTCTCGTTCTCTCTCTCTCCCTCTCTCAGGCTGTCTCGCTCTCTCTCTCTCCCTCTCTCAGGCTGTCTTTCTCTCTCTCTCTCTCCCTCTCTCTGGCTGTCTCGCTCTCTCTCTCTCCCTCTCTCAGGCTGTCTCGCTCTCTCTCTCTCTTTCTCTCTCTCACTCTGTCAGGCTGTCTCGCCCTCCCTCTCCCTCTCTCAGGCTGTCTCTCTCTCTCTCTCTCTCTCCCTCTCCCTCTCTCAGGCTGTCTCACTCTCCCTCGCTCCCTCTCTCAGGCTGTCTCGCTCTCTCACTCTCTCTCTCCCTCTCTCAGGCTGTCTCGCTCTCTCTCTCACTCTCTCTCTCCCTCTCTCAGGCTGTCTCACTCTCTCTCTCTCTCCCTCTCCCTCTCTCAGGCTGTCTCGCTCTCTCTCTCTCTCTCTCTCTCCCTCTCCCTCTCTCAGGCTGTCTCGCTCTCTCTTTCTCACTCTCCCTCTCCCTCTCTCAGGCTGTCTCGCTCTATCGCTCTCTCTCTCTCTCCCTCTCCCTCTCTCAGGCTGTCTCGCTCTCTCTTTCTCACTCTCCCTCTCCCTCTCTCAGGCTGTCTCGCTCTCTCTCTCTCACTCTCCCTCTCCCTCTCTCAGGCTGTCTCGCTCTCTCTCTCTCTCTCTCCCTCTCCCTCTCTCAGGCTGTCTCACTCTCTCTCTCTCTCTCTCTCGCTCCCTCTCTCAAGCTGTCTCTCTCCCTCTCTCTCCCTCTCTCAGGCTGTCTCGCTCTCTCTCTCTCTCTCCCTCTCTCAAGCTGTCTCGCTCTCTCTCTCTCCCTCTCTCAGGCTGTCTCGCTCTCTCTCTCTCCCTCTCTCAGGCTGTCTTTCTCTCTCTCTCGCTCCCTCTCTCAGGCTGTCTCGCTCTCTCTCTCTCCCTGACTCTCTCAGGCTGTCTCGCTCTCTCTCTCTCTGTCTCTCGCTCTGTCAGGCTGTCTTGCTCTCTATCTCGCTCTGTCAGGCTGTCTTTCTCTCTCTCTCTTGCTCCCTCTCTCAGGCTGTCTTGCTCTCTCTCTCTCGCTCCCTCTCTCAGGCTGTCTCGCTCTCTCTCTCTCGCTCCCTCTCTCAGGCTGTCTCGCTGTCTCTCTCTCGCTCCCTCTCTCAGGCTGTCTCGCTCTCTCTCTCTCGCTCCTTCTCTCAGGCTTTCTCGCTCTCTCTCCCTCGCTCCATTTCTCAGGCTTTCTCGCTCTCTCTCCCTCGCTCCCTCTCTCAGGCTTTCTCGCTCTCTCTCTCTCAGGCTGTCTTGCTCTCTCTCTCTCTCTCCCTCTCTCAGGCTGTCTCTCTCTCCCTCTCTCAGGCTGTCTCTCTCTCCCTCTCTCAGGCTGTCTCGCTCTCTCTCTCTCTCCCTCCCTCAGGCACTCTCGCCCTCTCACTCTCTCACCCTCTCTCAGGCTGTCTCGCCCTCTCTCTCTCTCTCCCTCTCTCAGGCTGTCTTGGCTCTCCCTCTCTCGCCCTCTCTCAGGCTGTCTCGCTCTCTCTCCCTCTCTCAGGCTGTCTCGCTCTCTCTCCCTCGCTCCCTCTCTCAGGCTTTCTCGCTCTCTCTCTCTCAGGCTGTCTTGCTCTCTCTCTCTCTCTCCCTCTCTCAGGCTGTCTCTCTCTCCCTCTCTCAGGCTGTCTCGCTCTCCCTCTCTCAGGCTGTCTCGCTCTCTCTCTCTCTCCCTCCCTCAGGCACTCTCGCCCTCTCACTCTCTCACCCTCTCTCAGGCTGTCTCGCCCTCTCACTCTCTCTCTCTCTCTCAGGCTGTCTCGCTCTCTCTCCCTCTCTCAGGCTGTCTCGCTCTCTCTCCCTCTCTCAGTCTGTCTCGCTCTCTCTCCCTCTCTCAGGCTGTCTCGCTCTCTCTCCCTCTCTCAGGCTGTCTCGCTCTCTCTCCCTCTCTCAGGCTGTCTCGCTCTCTCTCTCCCTCTCTCAGGCTATCATGGCTCTCCCTCTCTCTCCCTCTCTCGGGCTGTCTCGCACTCTCTCTCTCTCCCTCTCTCAGTCTGTCTCGCTCACTCTCTCTCTCAGGCTGTCTCAGATCTGCCTCTCTATCCCTCTCTCAGGCTGTCTCGCACTCTCTCTCTCCCTCTCTCTGGCTGTCTCGCTCACTCTCTCTCTCTCCCACTCTCTCTCTCCCTCGCTCAAGCTGTCTCTCTCAATCTCTCTCTCCCTCTCCCTCTCTCAGGCTGTCTCGCACTCTCTCTCTCTCCCTCTCCCTTTCACAGGCAGTGTCGCTCTCTCTCTCTCTCGCTCTCCCTCTCTCAGGCTGTCTCGCTCTCTCTCCCTTGCTCAGATTGTCTCGCTTTCGCTCTCTCTCTCCCTCGCTCAGACTGTCTCTCTCTCTCCCTCGCTCAGACTGTCTCTCTCTCTCCCTCGCTCAGACTGTCTCGCTCTCGCTCTCTCTCTCCCTCGCACAGGCTGTCTCGCTCTCTCTCTCTCTCCCTCGTTCACACTGTCTCGCTCTCTCTCTCGCTCCCTCTCTCAGGGTGTCTCGCTCTCTTTCTCGCTCCATCTCTCAGTCTGTCTCGCTCTCTCTCTTTCGCTCCCTCTCTCAGGCTGTCTCGCTCTCTCTCTCTCTCTCTCTCCCTCTCCCTCTCTCAGGCTGTCTCGCTCTCCCTTTCCCTCTCTCTCCCTCTCTCAGGCTGTCTCGCTCTATCTCTCTCTCTCTCTATCCGTCTCCCAGGCTGTCTCGTTCTCTCTCTCTCCCTCGCTCAGGCTGTCTCGCTCTCTCTCTCCCTCTCTCAGGCTGTCTCGCCCTCTCTCTCTCTCTCTCCCTCCCTCTCTCAGGCTGTCTTGGCTCTCCCTCTCTCGCCCTCTCTCAGGCTGTCTCGCTCGCTCTCTCTCTCTCCCACTCTCTCTCTCCCTCGCTCAATCTGTCTCTCTCTCTCTCCCTCTCCCTCTCGCAGGCTGTCTCGCTCTCTCTCTCACTCCCTCTCTCAGGCTGTCTCGCACTCTCTCTCTCTTTCTCTCTCTCACTCTGTCAGGCTGTCTCGCCCTCCCTCTCCCTCTCTCAGGCTGTCTCGCTCTCTCTCTCTCTCTCTCCCTCTCCCTCTCTCAGGCTGTCTCGCTCTCTCTCCCTCGCTCAGACTGCCTCGCTTTTGCTCTCTCTCTCCCTCGCTCAGACTGTCTCGCTCTCGCTCTCTCTCTTTCTCCCTCGCACAGGCTGTCTCGCTCTCTCGCTCTCTCTCTCCCTCACTCACACTGTCTCGCTCTCTCTCTCGCTCCCTCTCTCAGGCTGTCTCGCTCTCTCTCTCGCTCCCTCTCTCAAGCTGTCTCTCTCCCTCTCTCTCCCTCTCTCAGGCTGTCTCGCTCTCTCTCTCTCTCTCCCTCTCTCAAGCTGTCTCGCTCTCTCTCTCTCCCTCTCTCAGGCTGTCTCGCTCTCTCTCTCTCCCTCTCTCAGGCTGTCTTTCTCTCTCTCTCTCTCCCTCTCTCTGGCTGTCTCGCTCTCTCTCTCTCCCTCTCTCAGGCTGTCTCGCTCTCTCTCTCTCTTTCTCTCTCTCACTCTGTCAGGCTGTCTCGCCCTCTCTCTCGCTCTGGCAGGCTGTCTCGCTCTCTCTCTCTCGGGCTCTCTCTCAGGCTGTCTTGCTGTCTCTCTCTCGCTCCCTCTCTCAGGCTGTCTCGCTCTCTCTCTCTCGCTCCCTCTCTCAGGCTGTCTCGCTGTCTCTCTCTCGCTCCCTCTCTCAGGCTGTCTCGCTCTCTCTCTCTCGTTCCTTCTCTCAGGCTTTCTCGCTCTCTCTCCCTCGCTCCATTTCTCAGGCTTTCTCGCTCTCTCTCCCTCGCTCCCTCTCTCAGGCTTTCTCGCTCTCTCTCTCTCAGGCTGTCTTGCTCTCTCTCTCTCTCTCCCTCTCTCAGGCTGTCTCTCTCTCCCTCTCTCAGGCTGTCTCTCTCTCCCTCTCTCAGGCTGTCTCGCTCTCTCTCTCTCTCCCTCCCTCAGGCACTCTCGCCCTCTCACTCTCTCACCCTCTCTCAGACTGTCTCGCCCTCTCACTCTCTCTCCCTCTCTCAGGCTGTCTCGCTCTCTCTCCCTCTCTCAGGCTGTCTCGCTCTCTCTCCCTCTCTCAGGCTGTCTCGCTCTCTCTCCCTCGCTCCCTCTCTCAGGCTTTCTCGCTCTCTCTCTCTCAGGCTGTCTTGCTCTCTCTCTCTCTCTCCCTCTCTCAGGCTGTCTCTCTCTCCCTCTCTCAGGCTGTCTCGCTCTCCCTCTCTCAGGCTGTCTCGCTCTCTCTCTCTCTCCCTCCCTCAGGCACTCTCGCCCTCTCACTCTCTCACCCTCTCTCAGACTGTCTCGCCCTCTCACTCTCTCTCTCTCTCTCAGGCTGTCTCGCTCTCTCTCCCTCTCTCAGGCTGTCTCGCTCTCTCTCCCTCTCTCAGGCTGTCTCGCTCTCTCTCCCTCGCTCAGACTGCCTCGCTTTTGCTCTCTCTCTCCCTCGCTCAGACTGTCTCGCTCTCGCTCTCTCTCTTTCTCCCTCGCACAGGCTGTCTCGCTCTCTCGCTCTCTCTCTCCCTCACTCACACTGTCTCGCTCTCTCTCTCGCTCCCTCTCTCAGGCTGTCTCGCTCTCTCTCTCGCTCCCTCTCTCAAGCAGTCTCTCTCCCTCTCTCTCCCTCTCTCAGGCTGTCTCGCTCTCTCTCCCTCTCTCAGGCTGTCTCGCTCTCTCTCCCTCTCTCAGGCTGTCTCGCTCTCTCTCCCTCTCTCAGGCTGTCTCGCTCTCTCTCCCTCTCTCAGGCTGTCTCGCTCTCTCTCCCTCTCTCAGGCTGTCTCGCTCTCTCTCCCTCTCTCAGGCTGTCTCGCTCTCTCTCTCCCTCTCTCAGGCTATCATGGCTCTCCCTCTCTCTCCCTCTCTCGGGCTGTCTCGCACTCTCTCTCTCTCCCTCTCTCAGTCTGTCTCGCTCACTCTCTCTCTCAGGCTGTCTCAGATCTGCCTCTCTATCCCTCTCTCAGGCTGTCTCGCACTCTCTCTCTCCCTCTCTCTGGCTGTCTCGCTCACTCTCTCTCTCTCCCACTCTCTCTCTCCCTCGCTCAAGCTGTCTCTCTCAATCTCTCTCTCCCTCTCCCTCTCTCAGGCTGTCTCGCACTCTCTCTCTCTCCCTCTCCCTCTCACAGGCAGTGTCGCTCTCTCTCTCTCTCGCTCTCCCTCTCTCAGGCTGTCTCGCTCTCTCTCCCTTGCTCAGATTGTCTCGCTTTCGCTCTCTCTCTCCCTCGCTCAGACTGTCTCTCTCTCTCCCTCGCTCAGACTGTCTCTCTCTCTCCCTCGCTCAGACTGTCTCGCTCTCGCTCTCTCTCTCCCTCGCACAGGCTGTCTCGCTCTCTCTCTCTCTCTCCCTCGTTCACACTGTCTCGCTCTCTCTCTCGCTCCCTCTCTCAGGGTGTCTCGCTCTCTTTCTCGCTCCATCTCTCAGTCTGTCTCGCTCTCTCTCTCTCGCTCCCTCTCTCAGGCTGTCTCGCTCTCTCTCTCTCTCTCTCTCTCCCTCCTCCCTCTCTCAGGCTGTCTCGCTCTCCCTTTCCCTCTCGCTCCCTCTCTCAGGCTGTCTCGCTCTATCTCTCTCTCTCTCTATCCGTCTCCCAGGCTGTCTCGTTCTCTCTCTCTCCCTCGCTCAGGCTGTCTCGCTCTCTCTCTCCCTCTCTCAGGCTGTCTCGCCCTCTCTCTCTCTCTCTCCCTCCCTCTCTCAGGCTGTCTTGGCTCTCCCTCTCTCGCCCTCTCTCAGGCTGTCTCGCTCGCTCTCTCTCTCTCCCACTCTCTCTCTCCCTCGCTCAATCTGTCTCTCTCTCTCTCCCTCTCCCTCTCGCAGGCTGTCTCGCTCTCTCTCTCACTCCCTCTCTCAGGCTGTCTCGCACTCTCTCTCTCTTTCTCTCTCTCACTCTGTCAGGCTGTCTCGCCCTCCCTCTCCCTCTCTCAGGCTGTCTCGCTCTCTCTCTCTCTCTCTCCCTCTCCCTCTCTCAGGCTGTCTCGCTCTCTCTCCCTCGCTCAGACTGCCTCGCTTTTGCTCTCTCTCTCCCTCGCTCAGACTGTCTCGCTCCCGCTCTCTCTCTTTCTCCCTCGCACAGGCTGTCTCGCTCTCTCGCTCTCTCTCTCCCTCACTCACACTGTCTCGCTCTCTCTCTCGCTCCCTCTCTCAGGCTGTCTCGCTCTCTCTCTCGCTCCCTCTCTCAAGCTGTCTCTCTCCCTCTCTCTCCCTCTCTCAGGCTGTCTCGCTCTCTCTCTCTCTCTCCCTCTCTCAAGCTGTCTCGCTCTCTCTCTCTCCCTCTCTCAGGCTGTCTCGCTCTCTCTCTCTCCCTCTCTCAGGCTGTCTTTCTCTCTCTCTCTCTCCCTCTCTCTGGCTGTCTCGCTCTCTCTCTCTCCCTCTCTCAGGCTGTCTCGCTCTCTCTCTCTCTTTCTCTCTCTCACTCTGTCAGGCTGTCTCGCCCTCTCTCTCGCTCTGGCAGGCTGTCTCGCTCTCTCTCTCTCGGGCTCTCTCTCAGGCTGTCTTGCTGTCTCTCTCTCGCTCCCTCTCTCAGGCTGTCTCGCTCTCTCTCTCTCGCTCCCTCTCTCAGGCTGTCTCGCTGTCTCTCTCTCGCTCCCTCTCTCAGGCTGTCTCGCTCTCTCTCTCTCGTTCCTTCTCTCAGGCTTTCTCGCTCTCTCTCCCTCGCTCCATTTCTCAGGCTTTCTCGCTCTCTCTCCCTCGCTCCCTCTCTCAGGCTTTCTCGCTCTCTCTCTCTCAGGCTGTCTTGCTCTCTCTCTCTCTCTCCCTCTCTCAGGCTGTCTCTCTCTCCCTCTCTCAGGCTGTCTCTCTCTCCCTCTCTCAGGCTGTCTCGCTCTCTCTCTCTCTCCCTCCCTCAGGCACTCTCGCCCTCTCACTCTCTCACCCTCTCTCAGACTGTCTCGCCCTCTCACTCTCTCTCCCTCTCTCAGGCTGTCTCGCTCTCTCTCCCTCTCTCAGGCTGTCTCGCTCTCTCTCCCTCTCTCAGGCTGTCTCGCTCTCTCTCCCTCGCTCCCTCTCTCAGGCTTTCTCGCTCTCTCTCTCTCAGGCTG
>NC_054474.1:147753960-147776943 GCF_017639515.1 Carcharodon carcharias | reverse complement strand
TCTTGCTCTCTCTCTCTCTCTCCCTCTCTCAGGCTGTCTCTCTCTCCCTCTCTCAGGCTGTCTCGCTCTCCCTCTCTCAGGCTGTCTCGCTCTCTCTCTCTCTCCCTCCCTCAGGCACTCTCGCCCTCTCACTCTCTCACCCTCTCTCAGACTGTCTCGCCCTCTCACTCTCTCTCTCTCTCTCAGGCTGTCTCGCTCTCTCTCCCTCTCTCAGGCTGTCTCGCTCTCTCTCCCTCTCTCAGTCTGTCTCGCTCTCTCTCCCTCTCTCAGGCTGTCTCGCTCTCTCTCCCTCTCTCAGGCTGTCTCGCTCTCTCTCCCTCTCTCAGGCTGTCTCGCTCTCTCTCTCCCTCTCTCAGGCTATCATGGCTCTCCCTCTCTCTCCCTCTCTCGGGCTGTCTCGCACTCTCTCTCTCTCCCTCTCTCAGTCTGTCTCGCTCACTCTCTCTCTCAGGCTGTCTCAGATCTGCCTCTCTATCCCTCTCTCAGGCTGTCTCGCACTCTCTCTCTCCCTCTCTCTGGCTGTCTCGCTCACTCTCTCTCTCTCCCACTCTCTCTCTCCCTCGCTCAAGCTGTCTCTCTCAATCTCTCTCTCCCTCTCCCTCTCTCAGGCTGTCTCGCACTCTCTCTCTCTCCCTCTCCCTTTCACAGGCAGTGTCGCTCTCTCTCTCTCTCGCTCTCCCTCTCTCAGGCTGTCTCGCTCTCTCTCCCTTGCTCAGATTGTCTCGCTTTCGCTCTCTCTCTCCCTCGCTCAGACTGTCTCTCTCTCTCCCTCGCTCAGACTGTCTCTCTCTCTCCCTCGCTCAGACTGTCTCGCTCTCGCTCTCTCTCTCCCTCGCACAGGCTGTCTCGCTCTCTCTCTCTCTCCCTCGTTCACACTGTCTCGCTCTCTCTCTCGCTCCCTCTCTCAGGGTGTCTCGCTCTCTTTCTCGCTCCATCTCTCAGTCTGTCTCGCTCTCTCTCTTTCGCTCCCTCTCTCAGGCTGTCTCGCTCTCTCTCTCTCTCTCTCTCCCTCTCCCTCTCTCAGGCTGTCTCGCTCTCCCTTTCCCTCTCTCTCCCTCTCTCAGGCTGTCTCGCTCTATCTCTCTCTCTCTCTATCCGTCTCCCAGGCTGTCTCGTTCTCTCTCTCTCCCTCGCTCAGGCTGTCTCGCTCTCTCTCTCCCTCTCTCAGGCTGTCTCGCCCTCTCTCTCTCTCTCTCCCTCCCTCTCTCAGGCTGTCTTGGCTCTCCCTCTCTCGCCCTCTCTCAGGCTGTCTCGCTCGTTCTCTCTCTCTCCCACTCTCTCTCTCCCTCGCTCAATCTGTCTCTCTCTCTCTCCCTCTCCCTCTCGCAGGCTGTCTCGCTCTCTCTCTCACTCCCTCTCTCAGGCTGTCTCGCACTCTCTCTCTCTTTCTCTCTCTCACTCTGTCAGGCTGTCTCGCCCTCCCTCTCCCTCTCTCAGGCTGTCTCGCTCTCTCTCTCTCTCTCTCCCTCTCCCTCTCTCAGGCTGTCTCGCTCTCTCTCCCTCGCTCAGACTGCCTCGCTTTTGCTCTCTCTCTCCCTCGCTCAGACTGTCTCGCTCTCGCTCTCTCTCTTTCTCCCTCGCACAGGCTGTCTCGCTCTCTCGCTCTCTCTCTCCCTCACTCACACTGTCTCGCTCTCTCTCTCGCTCCCTCTCTCAGGCTGTCTCGCTCTCTCTCTCGCTCCCTCTCTCAAGCTGTCTCTCTCCCTCTCTCTCCCTCTCTCAGGCTGTCTCGCTCTCTCTCTCTCTCTCCCTCTCTCAAGCTGTCTCGCTCTCTCTCTCTCCCTCTCTCAGGCTGTCTCGCTCTCTCTCTCTCCCTCTCTCAGGCTGTCTTTCTCTCTCTCTCTCTCCCTCTCTCTGGCTGTCTCGCTCTCTCTCTCTCCCTCTCTCAGGCTGTCTCGCTCTCTCTCTCTCTTTCTCTCTCTCACTCTGTCAGGCTGTCTCGCCCTCTCTCTCGCTCTGGCAGGCTGTCTCGCTCTCTCTCTCTCGGGCTCTCTCTCAGGCTGTCTTGCTGTCTCTCTCTCGCTCCCTCTCTCAGGCTGTCTCGCTCTCTCTCTCTCGCTCCCTCTCTCAGGCTGTCTCGCTGTCTCTCTCTCGCTCCCTCTCTCAGGCTGTCTCGCTCTCTCTCTCTCGTTCCTTCTCTCAGGCTTTCTCGCTCTCTCTCCCTCGCTCCATTTCTCAGGCTTTCTCGCTCTCTCTCCCTCGCTCCCTCTCTCAGGCTTTCTCGCTCTCTCTCTCTCAGGCTGTCTTGCTCTCTCTCTCTCTCTCCCTCTCTCAGGCTGTCTCTCTCTCCCTCTCTCAGGCTGTCTCTCTCTCCCTCTCTCAGGCTGTCTCGCTCTCTCTCTCTCTCCCTCCCTCAGGCACTCTCGCCCTCTCACTCTCTCACCCTCTCTCAGACTGTCTCGCCCTCTCACTCTCTCTCCCTCTCTCAGGCTGTCTCGCTCTCTCTCCCTCTCTCAGGCTGTCTCGCTCTCTCTCCCTCTCTCAGGCTGTCTCGCTCTCTCTCCCTCGCTCCCTCTCTCAGGCTTTCTCGCTCTCTCTCTCTCAGGCTGTCTTGCTCTCTCTCTCTCTCTCCCTCTCTCAGGCTGTCTCTCTCTCCCTCTCTCAGGCTGTCTCGCTCTCCCTCTCTCAGGCTGTCTCGCTCTCTCTCTCTCTCCCTCCCTCAGGCACTCTCGCCCTCTCACTCTCTCACCCTCTCTCAGACTGTCTCGCCCTCTCACTCTCTCTCTCTCTCTCAGGCTGTCTCGCTCTCTCTCCCTCTCTCAGGCTGTCTCGCTCTCTCTCCCTCTCTCAGGCTGTCTCGCTCTCTCTCCCTCGCTCAGACTGCCTCGCTTTTGCTCTCTCTCTCCCTCGCTCAGACTGTCTCGCTCTCGCTCTCTCTCTTTCTCCCTCGCACAGGCTGTCTCGCTCTCTCGCTCTCTCTCTCCCTCACTCACACTGTCTCGCTCTCTCTCTCGCTCCCTCTCTCAGGCTGTCTCGCTCTCTCTCTCGCTCCCTCTCTCAAGCAGTCTCTCTCCCTCTCTCTCCCTCTCTCAGGCTGTCTCGCTCTCTCTCCCTCTCTCAGGCTGTCTCGCTCTCTCTCCCTCTCTCAGGCTGTCTCGCTCTCTCTCCCTCTCTCAGGCTGTCTCGCTCTCTCTCCCTCTCTCAGGCTGTCTCGCTCTCTCTCCCTCTCTCAGGCTGTCTCGCTCTCTCTCCCTCTCTCAGGCTGTCTCGCTCTCTCTCTCCCTCTCTCAGGCTATCATGGCTCTCCCTCTCTCTCCCTCTCTCGGGCTGTCTCGCACTCTCTCTCTCTCCCTCTCTCAGTCTGTCTCGCTCACTCTCTCTCTCAGGCTGTCTCAGATCTGCCTCTCTATCCCTCTCTCAGGCTGTCTCGCACTCTCTCTCTCCCTCTCTCTGGCTGTCTCGCTCACTCTCTCTCTCTCCCACTCTCTCTCTCCCTCGCTCAAGCTGTCTCTCTCAATCTCTCTCTCCCTCTCCCTCTCTCAGGCTGTCTCGCACTCTCTCTCTCTCCCTCTCCCTCTCACAGGCAGTGTCGCTCTCTCTCTCTCTCGCTCTCCCTCTCTCAGGCTGTCTCGCTCTCTCTCCCTTGCTCAGATTGTCTCGCTTTCGCTCTCTCTCTCCCTCGCTCAGACTGTCTCTCTCTCTCCCTCGCTCAGACTGTCTCTCTCTCTCCCTCGCTCAGACTGTCTCGCTCTCGCTCTCTCTCTCCCTCGCACAGGCTGTCTCGCTCTCTCTCTCTCTCTCCCTCGTTCACACTGTCTCGCTCTCTCTCTCGCTCCCTCTCTCAGGGTGTCTCGCTCTCTTTCTCGCTCCATCTCTCAGTCTGTCTCGCTCTCTCTCTCTCGCTCCCTCTCTCAGGGTGTCTCGCTCTCTTTCTCGCTCCATCTCTCAGTCTGTCTCGCTCTCTCTCTTTCGCTCCCTCTCTCAGGCTGTCTCGCTCTCTCTCTCTCTCTCTCTCCCTCTCCCTCTCTCAGGCTGTCTCGCTCTCCCTTTCCCTCTCTCTCCCTCTCTCAGGCTGTCTCGCTCTATCTCTCTCTCTCTCTATCCGTCTCCCAGGCTGTCTCGTTCTCTCTCTCTCCCTCGCTCAGGCTGTCTCGCTCTCTCTCTCCCTCTCTCAGGCTGTCTCGCCCTCTCTCTCTCTCTCTCCCTCCCTCTCTCAGGCGGTCTTGGCTCTCCCTCTCTCGCCCTCTCTCAGGCTGTCTCGCTCGCTCTCTCTCTCTCCCACTCTCTCTCTCCCTCGCTCAATCTGTCTCTCTCTCTCTCCCTCTCCCTCTCGCAGGCTGTCTCGCTCTCTCTCTCACTCCCTCTCTCAGGCTGTCTCGCACTCTCTCTCTCTTTCTCTCTCTCACTCTGTCAGGCTGTCTCGCCCTCCCTCTCCCTCTCTCAGGCTGTCTCGCTCTCTCTCTCTCTCTCTCCCTCTCCCTCTCTCAGGCTGTCTCGCTCTCTCTCCCTCGCTCAGACTGCCTCGCTTTTGCTCTCTCTCTCCCTCGCTCAGACTGTCTCGCTCCCGCTCTCTCTCTTTCTCCCTCGCACAGGCTGTCTCGCTCTCTCGCTCTCTCTCTCCCTCACTCACACTGTCTCGCTCTCTCTCTCGCTCCCTCTCTCAGGCTGTCTCGCTCTCTCTCTCGCTCCCTCTCTCAAGCTGTCTCTCTCCCTCTCTCTCCCTCTCTCAGGCTGTCTCGCTCTCTCTCTCTCTCTCCCTCTCTCAAGCTGTCTCGCTCTCTCTCTCTCCCTCTCTCAGGCTGTCTCGCTCTCTCTCTCTCCCTCTCTCAGGCTGTCTTTCTCTCTCTCTCTCTCCCTCTCTCTGGCTGTCTCGCTCTCTCTCTCTCCCTCTCTCAGGCTGTCTCGCTCTCTCTCTCTCTTTCTCTCTCTCACTCTGTCAGGCTGTCTCGCCCTCTCTCTCGCTCTGGCAGGCTGTCTCGCTCTCTCTCTCTCGGGCTCTCTCTCAGGCTGTCTTGCTGTCTCTCTCTCGCTCCCTCTCTCAGGCTGTCTCGCTCTCTCTCTCTCGCTCCCTCTCTCAGGCTGTCTCGCTGTCTCTCTCTCGCTCCCTCTCTCAGGCTGTCTCGCTCTCTCTCTCTCGTTCCTTCTCTCAGGCTTTCTCGCTCTCTCTCCCTCGCTCCATTTCTCAGGCTTTCTCGCTCTCTCTCCCTCGCTCCCTCTCTCAGGCTTTCTCGCTCTCTCTCTCTCAGGCTGTCTTGCTCTCTCTCTCTCTCTCCCTCTCTCAGGCTGTCTCTCTCTCCCTCTCTCAGGCTGTCTCTCTCTCCCTCTCTCAGGCTGTCTCGCTCTCTCTCTCTCTCCCTCCCTCAGGCACTCTCGCCCTCTCACTCTCTCACCCTCTCTCAGACTGTCTCGCCCTCTCACTCTCTCTCCCTCTCTCAGGCTGTCTCGCTCTCTCTCCCTCTCTCAGGCTGTCTCGCTCTCTCTCCCTCTCTCAGGCTGTCTCGCTCTCTCTCCCTCGCTCCCTCTCTCAGGCTTTCTCGCTCTCTCTCTCTCAGGCTGTCTTGCTCTCTCTCTCTCTCTCCCTCTCTCAGGCTGTCTCTCTCTCCCTCTCTCAGGCTGTCTCGCTCTCCCTCTCTCAGGCTGTCTCGCTCTCTCTCTCTCTCCCTCCCTCAGGCACTCTCGCCCTCTCACTCTCTCACCCTCTCTCAGACTGTCTCGCCCTCTCACTCTCTCTCTCTCTCTCAGGCTGTCTCGCTCTCTCTCCCTCTCTCAGGCTGTCTCGCTCTCTCTCCCTCTCTCAGGCTGTCTCGCTCTCTCTCCCTCGCTCAGACTGCCTCGCTTTTGCTCTCTCTCTCCCTCGCTCAGACTGTCTCGCTCTCGCTCTCTCTCTTTCTCCCTCGCACAGGCTGTCTCGCTCTCTCGCTCTCTCTCTCCCTCACTCACACTGTCTCGCTCTCTCTCTCGCTCCCTCTCTCAGGCTGTCTCGCTCTCTCTCTCTCAGGTTGTCTCGCTCTCTCTCTCTCGCTCCCTCTCTCAGGCTGTCTCGCTCTCTCTCTCGCTCCCTCTCTCAAGCTGTCTCTCTCCCTCTCTCTCCCTCTCTCAGGCTGTCTCGCTCTCTCTCCCTCTCTCAGGCTGTCTCGCTCTCTCTCCCTCTCTCAGGCTGTCTCGCTCTCTCTCCCTCTCTCAGGCTGTCTCGCTCTCTCTCCCTCTCTCAGGCTGTCTCGCTCTCTCTCCCTCTCTCAGGCTGTCTCGCTCTCTCTCCCTCTCTCAGGCTGTCTCGCTCTCTCTCTCCCTCTCTCAGGCTATCATGGCTCTCCCTCTCTCTCCCTCTCTCGGGCTGTCTCGCACTCTCTCTCTCTCCCTCTCTCAGTCTGTCTCGCTCACTCTCTCTCTCAGGCTGTCTCAGATCTGCCTCTCTATCCCTCTCTCAGGCTGTCTCGCACTCTCTCTCTCCCTCTCTCTGGCTGTCTCGCTCACTCTCTCTCTCTCCCACTCTCTCTCTCCCTCGCTCAAGCTGTCTCTCTCAATCTCTCTCTCCCTCTCCCTCTCTCAGGCTGTCTCGCACTCTCTCTCTCTCCCTCTCCCTCTCACAGGCAGTGTCGCTCTCTCTCTCTCTCGCTCTCCCTCTCTCAGGCTGTCTCGCTCTCTCTCCCTTGCTCAGATTGTCTCGCTTTCGCTCTCTCTCTCCCTCGCTCAGACTGTCTCTCTCTCTCCCTCGCTCAGACTGTCTCTCTCTCTCCCTCGCTCAGACTGTCTCGCTCTCGCTCTCTCTCTCCCTCGCACAGGCTGTCTCGCTCTCTCTCTCTCTCTCCCTCGTTCACACTGTCTCGCTCTCTCTCTCGCTCCCTCTCTCAGGGTGTCTCGCTCTCTTTCTCGCTCCATCTCTCAGTCTGTCTCGCTCTCTCTCTCTCTCTCCCTCTCTCAGGCTGTCTCGCTCTCTCTCTCTCTCTCTCTCCCTCTCCCTCTCTCAGGCTGTCTCGCTCTCCCTTTCCCTCTCTCTCCCTCTCTCAGGCTGTCTCGCTCTATCTCTCTCTCTCTCTATCCGTCTCCCAGGCTGTCTCGTTCTCTCTCTCTCCCTCGCTCAGGCTGTCTCGCTCTCTCTCTCCCTCTCTCAGGCTGTCTCGCCCTCTCTCTCTCTCTCTCCCTCCCTCTCTCAGGCTGTCTTGGCTCTCCCTCTCTCGCCCTCTCTCAGGCTGTCTCGCTCGCTCTCTCTCTCTCCCACTCTCTCTCTCCCTCGCTCAATCTGTCTCTCTCTCTCTCCCTCTCCCTCTCGCAGGCTGTCTCGCTCTCTCTCTCACTCCCTCTCTCAGGCTTTCTCGCTCTCTCTCAATCCCTCTCTCAGGCTGTCTCGCTCTCTCTCAATCCCTCTCTCAGGCTGTCTCGCTCTCTCAATCCCTCTCAGCTCTCTCTCTCTCTCACTCCCTCTCTCAGGCTGTCTCGCACTCTCTCTCTCTTTCTCTCTCTCACTCTGTCAGGCTGTCTCGCCCTCCCTCTCCCTCTCTCAGGCTGTCTCGCTCTCTCTCTCTCTCTCTCCCTCTCCCTCTCTCAGGCTGTCTCGCTCTCTCTCCCTCGCTCAGACTGCCTCGCTTTTGCTCTCTCTCTCCCTCGCTCAGACTGTCTCGCTCTCGCTCTCTCTCTGTCTCCCTCGCACAGGCTGTCTCGCTCTCTCGCTCTCTCTCTCCCTCACTCACACTGTCTCGCTCTCTCTCTCGCTCCCTCTCTCAGGCTGTCTCGCTCTCTCTCTCGCTCCCTCTCTCAAGCTGTCTCTCTCCCTCTCTCTCCCTCTCTCAGGCTGTCTCGCTCTCTCTCTCTCTCTCCCTCTCTCAAGCTGTCTCGCTCTCTCTCTCTCCCTCTCTCAGGCTGTCTCGCTCTCTCTCTCTCCCTCTCTCAGGCTGTCTTTCTCTCTCTCTCTCTCCCTCTCTCTGGCTGTCTCGCTCTCTCTCACTCCCTCTCTCAGGCTGTCTCGCTCTCTCTCTCTCTTTCTCTCTCTCACTCTGTCAGGCTGTCTCGCCCTCTCTCTCGCTCTGGCAGGCTGTCTCGCTCTCTCTCTCTCGGGCTCTCTCTCAGGCTGTCTTGCTGTCTCTCTCTCGCTCCCTCTCTCAGGCTGTCTCGCTCCCTCTCTCAGGCTGTCTCGCTGTCTCTCTCTCGCTCCCTCTCTCAGGCTGTCTCGCTCTCTCTCTCTCGCTCCTTCTCTCAGGCTTTCTCGCTCTCTCTCCCTCGCTCCATTTCTCAGGCTTTCTCGCTCTCTCTCCCTCGCTCCCTCTCTCAGGCTTTCTCGCTCTCTCTCTCTCAGGCTGTCTTGCTCTCTCTCTCTCTCTCCCTCTCTCAGGCTGTCTCTCTCTCCCTCTCTCAGGCTGTCTCTCTCTCCCTCTCTCAGGCTGTCTCGCTCTCTCTCTCTCTCCCTCCCTCAGGCACTCTCGCCCTCTCACTCTCTCACCCTCTCTCAGACTGTCTCGCCCTCTCACTCTCTCTCCCTCTCTCAGGCTGTCTCGCTCTCTCTCCCTCTCTCAGGCTGTCTCGCTCTCTCTCCCTCTCTCAGGCTGTCTCGCTCTCTCTCCCTCGCTCCCTCTCTCAGGCTTTCTCGCTCTCTCTCTCTCAGGCTGTCTTGCTCTCTCTCTCTCTCTCCCTCTCTCAGGCTGTCTCGCTCTCCCTCTCTCAGGCTGTCTCGCTCTCCCTCTCTCAGGCTGTCTCGCTCTCTCTCTCTCTCCCTCCCTCAGGCACTCTCGCCCTCTCACTCTCTCACCCTCTCTCAGACTGTCTCGCCCTCTCACTCTCTCTCTCTCTCTCAGGCTGTCTCGCTCTCTCTCCCTCTCTCAGGCTGTCTCGCTCTCTCTCCCTCTCTCAGGCTGTCTCGCTCTCTCTCCCTCTCTCAGGCTGTCTCGCTCTCTCTCCCTCTCTCAGGCTGTCTCGCTCTCTCTCCCTCTCTCAGGCTGTCTCGCTCTCTCTCTCCCTCTCTCAGGCTATCATGGCTCTCCCTCTCTCTCCCTCTCTCGGGCTGTCTCGCACTCTCTCTCTCTCCCTCTCTCAGTCTGTCTCGCTCACTCTCTCTCTCAGGCTGTTTCAGATCTGCCTCTCTATCCCTCTCTCAGGCTGTCTCGCACTCTCTCTCTCCCTCTCTCTGGCTGTCTCGCTCACTCTCTCTCTCTCCCACTCTCTCTCTCCCTCGCTCAAGCTGTCTCTCTCAATCTCTCTCTTCCTCTCCCTCTCTCAGGCTGTCTCGCACTCTCTCTCTCTCCCTCTCCCTCTCACAGGCAGTGTCGCTCTCTCTCTCTCTCGCTCTCCCTCTCTCAGGCTGTCTCGCTCTCTCTCCCTTGCTCAGATTGTCTCGCTTTCGCTCTCTCTCTCCCTCGCTCAGACTGTCTCTCTCTCTCCCTCGCTCAGACTGTCTCTCTCTCTCCCTCGCTCAGACTGTCTCGCTCTCGCTCTCTCTCTCCCTCGCACAGGCTGTCTCGCTCTCTCTCTCTCTCTCCCTCGTTCACACTGTCTCGCTCTCTCTCTCGCTCCCTCTCTCAGGGTGTCTCGCTCTCTTTCTCGCTCCATCTCTCAGTCTGTCTCGCTCTCTCTCTCTCGCTCCCTCTCTCAGGCTGTCTCGCTCTCTCTCTCTCTCTCTCTCCCTCTCCCTCTCTCAGGCTGTCTCGCTCTCCCTTTCCCTCTCTCTCCCTCTCTCAGGCTGTCTCGCTCTATCTCTCTCTCTCTCTATCCGTCTCCCAGGCTGTCTCGTTCTCTCTCTCTCCCTCGCTCAGGCTGTCTCGCTCTCTCTCTCCCTCTCTCAGGCTGTCTCGCCCTCTCTCTCTCTCTCTCCCTCCCTCTCTCAGGCTGTCTTGGCTCTCCCTCTCTCGCCCTCTCTCAGGCTGTCTCGCTCGCTCTCTCTCTCTCTCTCCCTCTCCCTCTCTCAGGCTGTCTCGCTCTATCTCTCTCTCTCTCTATCCGTCTCCCAGGCTGTCTCGTTCTCTCTCTCTCCCTCGCTCAGGCTGTCTCGCTCACTCTCTCCCTCTCTCAGGCTGTCTCGCCCTCTCTCTCTCTCTCTCCCTCCCTCTCTCAGGCTGTCTTGGCTCTCCCTCTCTCGCCCTCTCTCAGGCTGTCTCGCTCGCTCTCTCTCTCTCCCACTCTCTCTCTCCCTCGCTCAATCTGTCTCTCTCTCTCTCCCTCTCCCTCTCGCAGGCTGTCTCGCTCTCTCTCTCACTCCCTCTCTCAGGCTTTCTCGCTCTCTCTCAATCCCTCTCTCAGGCTGTCTCGCTCTCTCTCAATCCCTCTCTCAGGCTGTCTCGCTCTCTCTCTCACTCCCTCTCTCAGGCTGTCTCGCTCTCTCTCTCACTCCCTCTCTCAGGCTGTCTCGCTCTCTCTCTCTCTTTCTCTCTCTCACTCTGTCAGGCTGTCTCGCCCTCCCTCTCCCTCTCTCAGGCTGTCTCGCTCTCTCTCTCTCTCTCTCCCTCTCCCTCTCTCAGGCTGTCTCACTCTCCCTCGCTCCCTCTCTCAGGCTGTCTCGCTCTCTCTCTCACTCTCTCTCTCCCTCTCTCAGGCTGTCTCGCTCTCTCTCTCACTCTCTCTCTCCCTCTCTCAGGCTGTCTCGCTCTCTCTTTCTCTCCCTCTCCCTCTCTCAGGCTGTCTCGCTCTCTCTCTCTCTCTCTCTCCCTCTCCCTCTCTCAGGCTGTCTCGCTCTCTCTCTCTCTCTCTCCCTCTCCCTCTCTCAGGCTGTCTCGCTCTCTCTCTCTCTCTCTCCCTCTCCCTCTCTCAGGCTGTCTCACTCTCTCTCCCTCGCTCCCTCTCTCAGGCTTTCTCGCTCTCTCTCCCTCGCTGCCTCTCCCAGGCTTTCTCGCTCTCTCTCTCTCTCCCTCTCTCAGGCTGTCTCGCTCTCTCTCTCTCTCCCTCTCTCAGGCAGTCTCGGATCTCCCTCTCTATCCCTCTCTCAGGCTGTCTCGGATCTCCCTCTCTCTCCCTCTCTCAGGCTGTCTCGCTCACTCTCTCTCTCTCCCACTCTCTCTCTCCCTCGCTCAAGCTGTCTCTCTCTCTCCCTCTCCCTCTCTCACGCTGTCTCGCTCTCTCTCTCGCTCTCCCTCTCTCAGGCAGTCTCGCTCTCTCTCCCTCGCTCAGACTGCCTCGCTTTTGCTCTCTCTCTCCCTCGCTCAGACTGTCTCGCTCTCGCTCTCTCTCTTTCTCCCTCGCACAGGCTGTCTCGCTCTCTCGCTCTCTCTCTCCCTCACTCACACTGTCTCGCTCTCTCTCTCGCTCCCTCTCTCAGGCTGTCTCGCTCTCTCTCTCGCTCCCTCTCTCAAGCTGTCTCGCTCTCTCTCTCTCCCTCTCTCAGGCTGTCTCGCTCTCTCTCTCTCCCTCTCTCAGGCTGTCTTTCTCTCTCTCTCTCTCCCTCTCTCTGGCTGTCTCGCTCCCTCTCTCAGGCTGTCTCGCTCTCTCTCTCTCTTTCTCTCTCTCACTCTGTCAGGCTGTCTCGCCCTCTCTCTCGCTCTGGCAGGCTGTCTCGCTCTCTCTCTCTCGGGCTCTCTCTCAGGCTGTCTTGCTGTCTCTCTCTCGCTCCCTCTCTCAGGCTGTCTCGCTCTCTCTCTCTCGCTCCCTCTCTCAGGCTGTCTCGCTGTCTCTCTCTCGCTCCCTCTCTCAGGCTGTCTCGCTCTCTCTCTCTCGCTCCTTCTCTCAGGCTTTCTCGCTCTCTCTCTCTCGCTCCTTCTCTCAGGCTTTCTCGCTCTCTCTCCCTCGCTCCATTTCTCAGGCTTTCTCGCTCTCTCTCCCTCGCTCCCTCTCTCAGGCTTTCTCGCTCTCTCTCTCTCAGGCTGTCTTGCTCTCTCTCTCTCCCTCTCTCAGGCTGTCTCTCTCTCCCTCTCTCAGGCTGTCTCTCTCTCCCTCTCTCAGGCTGTCTCTCTCTCCCTCTCTCAGGCTGTCTCGCTCTCTCTCTCTCTCCCTCCCTCAGGCACTCTCGCCCTCTAACTCTCTCACCCTCTCTCAGACTGTCTCGCCCTCTCGCTCTCTCTCCCTCTCTCAGGCTGTCTCGCTCTCTCTCCCTCTCTCAGGCTGTCTCGCTCTCTCTCCCTCTCTCAGGCTGTCTCGCTCTCTCTCCCTCTCTCAGGCTGTCTCGCTCTCTCTCCCTCTCTCAGGCTGTCTCGCTCTCTCTCCCTCTCTCAGGCTGTCTCGCTCTCTCTCTCCCTCTCTCAGGCTATCATGGCTCTCCCTCTCTCTCCCTCTCTCGGGCTGTCTCGCACTCTCTCTCTCTCCCTCTCTCAGTCTGTCTCGCTCACTCTCTCTCTCAGGCTGTCTCAGATCTGCCTCTCTATCCCTCTCTCAGGCTGTCTCGCACTCTCTCTCTCCCTCTCTCTGGCTGTCTCGCTCACTCTCTCTCTCTCCCACTCTCTCTCTCCCTCGCTCAAGCTGTCTCTCTCAATCTCTCTCTCCCTCTCCCTCTCTCAGGCTGTCTCGCACTCTCTCTCTCTCCCTCTCCCTCTCACAGGCAGTGTCGCTCTCTCTCTCTCTCGCTCTCCCTCTCTCAGGCTGTCTCGCTCTCTCTCCCTTGCTCAGATTGACTCGCTTTCGCTCTCTCTCTCCCTCGCTCAGACTGTCTCTCTCTCTCCCTCGCTCAGACTGTCTCTCTCTCTCCCTCGCTCAGACTGTCTCGCTCTCGCTCTCTCTCTCCCTCGCACAGGCTGTCTCGCTCTCTCTCTCTCTCTCCCTCGTTCACACTGTCTCGCTCTCTCTCTCGCTCCCTCTCTCAGGGTGTCTCGCTCTCTTTCTCGCTCCATCTCTCAGTCTGTCTCGCTCTCTCTCTCTCGCTCCCTCTCTCAGGCTGTCTCGCTCTCTCTCTCTCTCTCTCTCCCTCTCCCTCTCTCAGGCTGTCTCGCTCTCCCTTTCCCTCTCTCTCTCTCTCTCAGGCTGTCTCGCTCTATCTCTCTCTCTCTCTATGCGTCTCCCAGGCTGTCTCGTTCTCTCTCTCTCCCTCGCTCAGGCTGTCTCGCTCTCTCTCTCCCTCTCTCAGGCTGTCTCGCTCTCTCTCTCTCTCTCTCCCTCCCTCTCTCAGGCTGTCTTGGCTCTCCCTCTCTCGCCCTCTCTCAGGCTGTCTCGCTCGCTCTCTCTCTCTCCCACTCTCTCTCTCCCTCGCTCAATCTGTCTCTCTCTCTCTCCCTCTCCCTCTCGCAGGCTGTCTCGCTCTCTCTCTCACTCCCTCTCTCAGGCTGTCTCGCTCTCTCTCAATCCCTCTCTCAGGCTGTCTCGCTCTCTCTCAATCCCTCTCTCAGGCTGTCTCGCTCTCTCTCTCACTCCCTCTCTCAGGCTGTCTCGCTCTCTCTCTCTCTTTCTCTCTCTCACTCTGTCAGGCTGTCTCGCCCTCCCTCTCCCTCTCTCAGGCTGTCTCGCTCTCTCTCTCTCTCTCTCCCTCTCCCTCTCTCAGGCTGTCTCACTCGCTCCCTCTCTCAGGCTGTCTCGCTCTCTCTCTCTCTCCCTCTCTCAGGCTGTCTCGCTCTCTCTCTCTCTCCCTCTCTCCCTCTCTCAGGCTGTCTCGCTCTCTCTCTCTCTCCCTCTCCCTCTCTCAGGCTGTCTCGCTCTCTCTCTCTCTCTCTCTCCCTCTCCCTCTCTCAGGCTGTCTCGCTCTCTCTTTCTCACTCTCCCTCTCCCTCTCTCAGGCTGTCTCGCTCTCTCTCTCTCTCTCTCCCTCTCCCTCTCTCAGGCTGTCTCACTCTCTCTCCCTCGCTCCCTCTCTCAGGCTTTCTCGCTCTCTCTCCCTCGCTGCCTCTCCCAGGCTTTCTCGCTCTCTCTCTCTCTCCCTCTCTCAGGCTGTCTCGCTCTCTCTCTCCCTTTCTCAGGCAGTCTCGGATCTCCCTCTCTATCCCTCTCTCAGGCTGTCTCGGATCTCCCTCTCTCTCCCTCTCTCAGGCTGTCTCGCTCACTCTCTCTCTCTCCCTCGCTCAAGCTGTCTCTCTCTCTCCCTCTCCCTCTCTCACGCTGTCTCGCTCTCTCTCTCGCTCTCCCTCTCTCAGGCAGTCTCGCTCTCTCTCCCTCGCTCAGACTGCCTCGCTTTTGCTCTCTCTCTCCCTCGCTCAGACTGTCTCGCTCTCGCTCTCTCTCTTTCTCCCTCGCACAGGCTGTCTCGCTCTCTCGCTCTCTCTCTCCCTCACTCACACTGTCTCGCTCTCTCTCTCGCTCCCTCTCTCAGGCTGTCTCGCTCTCTCTCTCGCTCCCTCTCTCAAGCTGTCTCTCTCCCTCTCTCTCCCTCTCTCAGGCTGTCTCGCTCTCTCCCTCTCTCTCCCTCTCTCAGGCTGTCTCGCTCTCTCTCTCTCCCTCTCTCAGGCTGTCTCGCTCTCTCTCTCTCCCTCTCTCAGGCTGTCTTTCTCTCTCTCTCTCTCCCTCTCTCAGGCTGTCTCGCTCTCTCTCTCCCTCTCTCAGGCTGTCTCGCTCTCTCTCTCTCTCTCTCTCTCTCACTCTGTCAGGCTGTCTCGCCCTCTCTCTCGCTCTGGCAGGCTGTCTCGCTCTCTCTCTCTCGGGCTCTCTCTCAGGCTGTCTTGCTGTCTCTCTCTCCCTCCCTCTCTCAGGCTGTCTCGCTCTCTCTCTCTCGCTCCCTCTCTCAGGCTGTCTCGCTCTCTCTCTCTCGCTCCCTCTCTCAGGCTGTCTCGCTCTCTCTCTCTCGCTCCTTCTCTCAGGCTTTCTCGCTCTCTCTCTCTCGCTCCTTCTCTCAGGCTTTCTCGCTCTCTCTCCCTCGCTCCATTTCTCAGGCTTTCTCGCTCTCTCTCCCTCGCTCCCTCTCTCAGGCTTTCTCGCTCTCTCTCTCTCAGGCTGTCTTGCTCTCTCTCTCTCCCTCTCTCAGGCTGTCTCTCTCTCCCTCTCTCAGGCTGTCTCGCTCTCTCTCTCTCTCCCTCCCTCAGGCACTCTCGCCCTCTCACTCTCTCACCCTCTCTCAGACTGTCTCGCCCTCTCACTCTCTCTCCCTCTCTCAGGCTGTCTCGCTCTCTCTCCCTCTCTCAGGCTGTCTCGCTCTCTCTCCCTCTCTCAGGCTGTCTCGCTCTCTCTCCCTCTCTCAGGCTGTCTCGCTCTCTCTCCCTCTCTCAGGCTGTCTCGCTCTCTCTCCCTCTCTCAGGCTGTCTCGCTCTCTCTCTCCCTCTCTCAGGCTATCATGGCTCTCCCTCTCTCTCCCTCTCTCGGGCTGTCTCGCACTCTCTCTCTCTCCCTCTCTCAGTCTGTCTCGCTCACTCTCTCTCTCAGGCTGTCTCAGATCTGCCTCTCTATCCCTCTCTCAGGCTGTCTCGCACTCTCTCTCTCCCTCTCTCTGGCTGTCTCGCTCACTCTCTCTCTCTCCCACTCTCTCTCTCCCTCGCTCAAGCTGTCTCTCTCAATCTCTCTCTCCCTCTCCCTCTCTCAGGCTGTCTCGCACTCTCTCTCTCTCCCTCTCCCTCTCACAGGCAGTGTCGCTCTCTCTCTCTCTCGCTCTCCCTCTCTCAGGCTGTCTCGCTCTCTCTCCCTTGCTCAGATTGACTCGCTTTCGCTCTCTCTCTCCCTCGCTCAGACTGTCTCTCTCTCTCCCTCGCTCAGACTGTCTCTCTCTCTCCCTCGCTCAGACTGTCTCGCTCTCGCTCTCTCTCTCCCTCGCACAGGCTGTCTCGCTCTCTCTCTCTCTCTCCCTCGTTCACACTGTCTCGCTCTCTCTCTCGCTCCCTCTCTCAGGGTGTCTCGCTCTCTCTCTCACTCCCTCTCTCAGGCTGTCTCGCTCTCTCTCTCTCACTCCCTCTCTCAGGCTGTCTCGCTCTCTCTCTCTCTCTCTCTCCCTCTCCCTCTCTCAGGCTGTCTCGCTCTCCCTTTCCCTCTCTCTCCCTCTCTCAGGCTGTCTCGCTCTATCTCTCTCTCTCTCTATCCGTCTCCCAGGCTGTCTCGTTCTCTCTCTCTCCCTCGCTCAGGCTGTCTCGCTCTCTCTCTCCCTCTCTCAGGCTGTCTCGCTCTCTCTCTCTCTCTCCCCCGCTCCCTCTCAGGCTGTCTCTCTCTCTCTCTCTCTCTCTCTCAGGTTGTCTCGCTCTATCTCTCTCTCTCCCACTCTCTCTCTCCCTCGCTCAATCTGTATCTCTCTCTCTCTCCCTCTCCCTCTCGCAGGCTGTCTCGCTCTCTCTCTCACTCCCTCTCTCAGGCTTTCTCGCTCTCTCTCAATCCCTCTCTCAGGCTGTCTTGCTCTCTCTCTCCCTCTCCCAGGCTGTCTTACTCTCTCTCTCTCACTCCCTCTCTCAGGCTGTCTCGCTCTCTCTCTCTCTTTCTCTCTCTCACTCTGTCAGGCTGTCTCGCCCTCCCTCTCCCTCTCTCAGGCTGTCTCGCTCTCTCTCTCTCTCTCTCCCTCTCCCTCTCTCAGGCTGTCTCACTCTCCCTCGCTCCCTCTCTCAGGCTGTCTCGCTCTCTCTCTCACTCTCTCTCTCCCTCTCTCAGGCTGTCTCGCTCTCTCTCTCACTCTCTCTCTCCCTCTCTCAGGCTGTCTCGCTCTCTCTCTCTCTCCCTCTCCCTCTCTCAGGCTGTCTCGCTCTCTCTCTCTCTCTCTCTCTCCCTCTCCCTCTCTCAGGCTGTCTCGCTCTCTCTTTCTCACTCTCCCTCTCCCTCTCTCAGGCTGTCTTGGCTCTCCCTCTCTCGCCCTCTCTCAGGCTGTCTCGCTCGCTCTCTCTCTCTCCCACTCTCTCTCTCCCTCGCTCAATCTGTCTCTCTCTCTCTCCCTCTCCCTCTCGCAGGCTGTCTCGCTTTCTCTCTCACTCCCTCTCTCAGGCTTTCTCGCTCTCTCTCAATCCCTCTCTCAGGCTGTCTCGCTCTCTCTCAATCCCTCTCTCAGGCTGTCTCGCTCTCTCTCTCACTCCCTCTCTCAGGCTGTCTCGCTCTCTCTCTCACTCCCTCTCTCAGGCTGTCTCGCCCTCTCTCTCACTCCCTCTCTCAGGCTGTCTCGCCCTCTCTCTCACTCCCTCTCTCAGGCTGTCTCGCCCTCTCTCTCACTCCCTCTCTCAGGCTGTCTCGCTCTCTCTCTCACTCCGTCTCTCAGGCTGTCTCGCTCTCTCTCTCACTCCCTCTCTCAGGCTGTCTCGCTCTCTCTCTCTCTCCCTCTCTCAGGCTGTCTCACTCTCTCTCTCACTCCCTCTCTCAGGCTGTCTCGCTCTCTCTCTCACTCCCTCTCTCAGGCTGTCTCGCTCTCTCTCTCACTCCCTCTCTCAGGCTGTCTCGCTCTCTATCTCACTCCCTCTCTCAGGCTGTCTCGCTCTCTCTCTCACTCCCTCTCTCAGGCTGTCTCGCTCTCTCTCTCACTCCCTCTCTCAGGCTGTCTCGCTCTCTCTCTCACTCCCTCTCTCAGGCTGTCTCACTCCCTCTCGCTCCCTCTCTCAGGCTGTCTCGCTCCCTCTCTCAGGCTGTCTCGCTCTCTCTCTCTCTCTCTCCCTCTCCCTCTCTCAGGCTGTATCGCTCTCTCTTTCCCTCTCTGTTTCTCAGGCTGTCTCGCTCTCTCTTTCTCTCTCTCTCTCTCTCGCAGGCTGTCTCGCTCTATCTCTCTCTCTCTCTATCCGTCTCCCAGGCTGTCTCGTTCTCTCTCTCTCCCTCTCTCAGGCTCTCTCGCTCTCTCTCTCTCTCTCTCCTCTCCCTCTCTCAGGCTGTCTCGCTCTCTCTTTCTCACTCTCCCTCTCCCTCTCTCAGGCTGTCTCGCTCTCTCTCTCTCTCTCTCTCCCTCTCCCTCTCTCAGGCTGTCTCACTCTCTCTCCCTCGCTCCCTCTCTCAGGCTTTCTCGCTCTCTCTCCCTCGCTGCCTCTCCCAGGCTTTCTCGCTCTCTCTCTCTCTCCCTCTCTCAGGCTGTCTCGCTCTCTCTCTCTCTCTCCCTCTCTCAGGCAGTCTCGGATCTCCCTCTCTATCCCTCTCTCAGGCTGTCTCGGATCTCCCTCTCTCTCCCTCTCTCAGGCTGTCTCGGATCTCCCTCTCTATCCCTCTCTCAGGCTGTCTTGCTCTCTCTCTCTCTCCCTCTCTCTGGCTGTCTCGCTCACTCTCTCTCTCTCTCCCACTCTCTCCCTCGCTCAAGCTGTCTCTCTCTCTCTCCCTCTCCCTCTCTCAGGCTGTCTTGCTCTCTCTCTCTCTTCCTCTCTCACGCTGTCTCGCTCTCTCTCTCGCTCTCCCTCTCTCACGCTGTCTCGCTCTCTCTCCCTCGCTCAGACTGCCTCGCTTTTGCTCTCTCTCTCCCTCGCTCAGACTGTCTCTCTCTCTCTCTCTCTCTCTCTCCCTCGCACAGGCTGTCTCGCTCTCTCTCTCTCTCTCTCTCCCTCACTCACTCTGTCTCGCTCTCTCTCTTGCTCCCTCTCTCAGGCTGTCTCGCTCTCTCTCTCGCTCCCTCTCTCAGGCTGTCTCGCTCTCTCTCTCGCTCCCTCTCTCAAGCTGTCTCACTCCCTCTCTCTCCCTCTCTCAGGCTGTCTCGCTCTCTCTCTCTCTCCCTCTCTCAAGCTGTCTCGCTCTCTCTCTCTCTCCCTCTCTCAGGCTGTCTCGCTCTCACTCTCTCCCTCTCTCAGGCTGTCTTTCTCTCTCTCTCTCTCCCTCTCTCAGGCTGTCTCGCTCTCTCTCCTCTCTCGGGCTCTCTCTCAGGCTGTCTCGCTCTCTCTCTCTCTCTCGCTCCCTCTCTCAGGCTGTCTCGCTCTCTCTCTCTCGCTCCCTCTCTCAGGCTGTCTCGCTGTCTCTCTCTCGTTCCCTCTCTCAGGCTGTCTCGCTCTCTCTCTCTCGCTCCCTCTCTCAGGCTGTCTCGCTGTCTCTCTCTCGCTCCCTCTCTCAGGCTGTCTCGCTCTCTCTCTGTCGCTCCTTCTCTCAGGCTTTCTCGCTCTCTCTCTCCCTCTCTCAGGCTGTCTCTCTTTCTCTCTCCCTCCCTCTTCCTCTCTCAGGCTTTCTCGCTCTCTCTCTCACTCTCTCTCTCTCCCTCTCCCTCTCTCAGGCTGTCTCGCTCTCTCTCTCACTCTCTCTCTCCCTCTCTCAGGCTGTCTCGCTCTCTCTCTCACTCTCTCTCTCCCTCTCTCAGGCTGTCTCGCTCTCTCTCTCTCTCCCTCTCCCTCTCTCAGGCTGTCTCGCTCTCTCTCTCTCTCTCTCTCTCCCTCTCCCTCTCTCAGGCTGTCTCGCTCTCTCTTTCTCACTCTCCCTCTCCCTCTCTCAGGCTGTCTTGGCTCTCCCTCTCTCGCCCTCTCTCAGGCTGTCTCGCTCGCTCTCTCTCTCTCCCACTCTCTCTCTCCCTCGCTCAATCTGTCTCTCTCTCTCTCCCTCTCCCTCTCGCAGGCTGTCTCGCTCTCTCTCTCACTCCCTCTCTCAGGCTTTCTCGCTCTCTCTCAATCCCTCTCTCAGGCTGTCTCGCTCTCTCTCAATCCCTCTCTCAGGCTGTCTCGCTCTCTCTCTCACTCCCTCTCTCAGGCTGTCTCGCTCTCTCTCTCACTCCCTCTCTCAGGCTGTCTCGCCCTCTCTCTCACTCCCTCTCTCAGGCTGTCTCGCCCTCTCTCTCACTCCCTCTCTCAGGCTGTCTCGCCCTCTCTCTCACTCCCTCTCTCAGGCTGTCTCGCTCTCTCTCTCACTCCGTCTCTCAGGCTGTCTCGCTCTCTCTCTCACTCCCTCTCTCAGGCTGTCTCGCTCTCTCTCTCTCTCCCTCTCTCAGGCTGTCTCACTCTCTCTCTCACTCACTCTCTCAGGCTGTCTCGCTCTCTCTCTCACTCCCTCTCTCAGGCTGTCTCGCTCTCTCTCTCACTCCCTCTCTCAGGCTGTCTCGCTCTCTCTCTCACTCCCTCTCTCAGGCTGTCTCGCTCTCTCTCTCACTCCCTCTCTCAGGCTGTCTCGCTCTCTCTCTCACTCCCTCTCTCAGGCTGTCTCTCTCTCTCTCCCTCTCCCTCTCTCAGGCTGTCTCACTCTCTCTCCCTCGCTCCCTCTCTCAGGCTTTCTCGCTCTCTCTCCCTCGCTGCCTCTCCCAGGCTTTCTCGCTCTCTCTCTCTCTCCCTCTCTCAGGCTGTCTCGCTCTCTCTCTCTCTCTCCCTCTCTCAGGCAGTCTCGGATCTCCCTCTCTATCCCTCTCTCAGGCTGTCTCGGATCTCCCTCTCTATCCCTCTCTCAGGCTGTCTTGCTCTCTCTCTCTCTCCCTCTCTCAGGCTGTCTCGCTCACTCTCTCTCTCTCTCCCACTCTCTCCCTCGCTCAAGCTGTCTCTCTCTCTCTCCCTCTCCCTCTCTCAGGCTGTCTTGCTCTCTCTCTCTCTTCCTCTCTCACGCTGTCTCGCTCTCTCTCTCGCTCTCCCTCTCTCACGCTGTCTCGCTCTCTCTCCCTCGCTCAGACTGCCTCGCTTTTGCTCTCTCTCTCCCTCGCTCAGACTGTCTCTCTCTCTCTCTCTCTCTCTCTCCCTCGCACAGGCTGTCTCGCTCTCTCTCTCTCTCTCTCCCTCACTCACTCTGTCTCGCTCTCTCTCTTGCTCCCTCTCTCAGGCTGTCTCGCTCTCTCTCTCGCTCCCTCTCTCAGGCTGTCTCGCTCTCTCTCTCGCTCCCTCTCTCAAGCTGTCTCACTCCCTCTCTCTCGCTCCCTCTCAGCTCTCACTCCTCTCCCTCTCTCAGGCTGTCTCGCTCTCTCTCTCTCTCCCTCTCTCAAGCTGTCTCGCTCTCTCTCTCTCTCCCTCTCTCAGGCTGTCTCGCTCTCACTCTCTCCCTCTCTCAGGCTGTCTTTCTCTCTCTCTCTCTCCCTCTCTCAGGCTGTCTCGCTCTCTCTCTCTCCCTCTCTCAGGCTGTCTCGCTCTCTCTCTCTCGGGCTCTCTCTCAGGCTGTCTCGCTCTCTCTCTCTCGCTCCCTCTCTCAGGCTGTCTCGCTCTCTCTCTCTCGCTCCCTCTCTCAGGCTGTCTCGCTGTCTCTCTCTCGCTCCCTCTCTCAGGCTGTCTCGCTGTCTCTCTCTCGCTCCCTCTCTCAGGCTGTCTCGCTCTCTCTCTCTCGCTCCCTCTCTCAGGCTGTCTCGCTGTCTCTCTCTCGCTCCCTCTCTCAGGCTGTCTCGCTCTCTCTCTGTCGCTCCTTCTCTCAGGCTTTCTCGCTCTCTCTCTCCCTCTCTCAGGCTGTCTCTCTTTCTCTCTCCCTCCCTCTTCCTCTCTCAGGCTTTCTCGCTCTCTCTCTCACTCTCTCTCTCCCCCTCTCCCTCTCTCAGGCTGTCTCGCTCTCGCTCTCTCTCTCCCTCTCCCTCTCTCAGGCTGTCTCGCTCTCTCTCTCTCTCTCTCTCTCCCTCTCCCTCTCTCAGGCTGTCTCGCTCTCTCTTTCTCACTCTCCCTCTCCCTCTCTCAGGCTGTCTCGCTCTCTCTCTCTCTCTCTCCCTCTCCCTCTCTCAGGCTGTCTCACTCTCTCTCCCTCGCTCCCTCTCTCAGGCTTTCTCGCTCTCTCTCCCTCGCTGCCTCTCTCAGGCAGTCTCGGATCTCCCTCTCTATCCCTCTCTCAGGCTGTCTCGGATCTCCCTCTCTATCCCTCTCTCAGGCTGTCTCGCTCTCTCTCCCTCGCTCCCTCTCTCAGGCTTTCCCGATCTCTCTCTCTCAGGCTGTCTTGCTCTCTCTCTCTCTCTCCCTCTCTCAGGCTGTCTCTCTCTCCCTCTCTCAGGCTGTCTTGCTCTCTCTCTCTCTCTCTCCCTCTCTCAGGCTGTCTTGCTCTCTCTCTCTCTCTCCCTCTCTCAGGCTGTCTCTCTCTCCCTCTCTCAGGCTGTCTTGCTCTCTCTCTCTCTCCCTCTCTCAGGCTGTCTCGCTCTCTCTCTCTCTCCCTCCCTCAGGCTGTCTCGCCCTCTCACTCTCTCTCCCTCTCTCAGGCTGTCTCGCTCACTCTCTCTCTCTCCCACTCTCTCTCTCCCTCGCTCAAGCTGTCTCTCTCTCTCTCGCTCTCCCTCTCTCAGGCTGTCTCGCTCTCTCTCCCTCGCTCAGACTGCCTCGCTTTTGCTCTCTCTCTCTCTCAGACTGTCTCGCTCTCGCTCTCTCTCTCTCTCCCTCGCACAGGCTCTCTCGCTCTCTCTCTCTCTCTCTCCCTCACTCACACTGTCTCGCTCTCTCTCTCGTACCCTCTCTCAGGCTGTCTCGCTCTCTCTCTCGCTCCCTCTCTCAAGCTGTCTCACTCCCTCTCTCTCCCTCTCTCAGGCTGTCTCGCTCTCTCTCTCTCTCCCTCTCTCAAGCTGTCTCGCTCTCTCTCTCTCCCTCTCTCAGGCTGTCTCGCTCTCTCTCACTCCCTCTCTCAAGCTGTCTCGCTCTCTCTCTCTCTCTCTCTCTCTCTCGCTCTGTCAGGCTGTCTTGCTCTCTCTCTCGCTCTGTCAGGCTGTCTCGCGCTCTCTCTCTCGGGCTCTCTCTCAGGCTGTCTTGATGTCTCTCTCTCGCTCCCTCTCTCAGGCTGTCTCGCTGCCTCTCTCTCGCTCCCTCTCTCAGGCTGTCTCGCTCTCTCTCTCTCGCTCCCTCTCTCAGGCTGTCTCGCTGTCTCTCTCTCGCTCCCTCTCTCAGGCTGTCTCGCTCTCTCTCTCTCGCTCCCTCTCTCAGGCTTTCTCGCTCTCTCTACCTCGCTCCATCTCTCAGGCTTTCTCGCTCTCTCTCCCTCGCTCCCTCTCTCAGGCTTTCTCGATCTCTCTCTCTCAGGCTGTCTTGCTCTCTCTCTCTCTCTCCCTCTCTCAGGCTGTCTCTCTCTCCCTCTCTCAGGCTGTCTCGCTCTCTCTCTCTCTCTCTCTCCCTCTCTCAGGCTGTCTCTCTCTTTCTCTCGCTCTCTCCCTCTCTCAGGCTGTCTCTCTCTCCCTCTCTCAGGCTGTCTTGCTCTCTCTCTCTCTCCCTCTCTCAGGCTGTCTCGCTCTCTCTCTCTCTCCCTCCCTCAGGCTGTCTCGCCCTCTCACTCTCTCTCCCTCTCTCAGGCTGTCTCGCCCTCTCACTCTCACCCTCTCTCAGACTGTCTCGCCCTCTCACTCTCTCTCCCTCTCTCAGGCTGTCTCGCTCTCTCTCCCTCTCTCAGGCTGTCTCGCTCTCTCTCCCTCTCTCAGGCTGTCTCGCTCTCTCTCCCTCTCTCAGGCTGTCTCGCTCTCTCTCCCTCTCTCAGGCTGTCTCGCTCTCTCTCTCCCTCTCTCAGGCT